>NC_066571.1:962439-1144939 GCF_024679095.1 Eriocheir sinensis
ATAACCGTCATCATGTCATCACCATTATAACATAACCATCATCATGTCATCACCATTATAACAGAACCGTTATCATGTCATCACCATTATAATATAACCATCATCATGTCATCACCATTATAACATAACCGTTATCATGTCATCACCATTATTACATAACCGTTATCATGTCATCACCATTATAACATAACCATCATCATGTCATCACCATTATAACATAACCATCATCATGTCATCACCATTATAACATAACCGTTATCATGTCATCACCATTATAACATAACCGTTATCATGTCATCACCATTATAACATAACCATCATCATGTCATCACCATTATAACATAACCATCATCATGTCATCACCATTATAACATAACCATCATCATGTCATCACCATTATAACATAACCATCATCATCCATCACCATTATAACATCACCGTTATCATGTCATCACCATTATAACATAACCATCATCATGTCATCACCATTATAACAGAACCATCATCATGTCATCACCATTATAACATAACCGTTATCATGTCATCACCATTATAACATAACCGTTATCATGTCATCACCATTATAACATAACCATCATCATGTCATCACCATTATAACATAACCATCATCATGTCATCACCATTATAACATAACCATCATCATGTCATCACCATTATAACATAACCATCATCATCCATCACCATTATAACATAACCGTCATCATTGTCATCACCATTATAACATGACCATCATCATGTCATCACCATTATAACATGACCGTCATCATATCATCACCATTATAAAATGACCATCATCATGTCATCACCATTATAACATGACCATTATCATGTCATCACCATTATAACATAACCATCATCATGTCATCACCACTATAACATGACCATCATCATGTCATCACCATTATAACATAACCATCATCATGTCATCACCATTATAACATAACCATCATCATGTCGTCACCATTATAACATGACCATCATCATGTCATCACCATTATAACATAACCACCATCATGTCATCACCATTATAACATAACCATCATCATGTCATCACCATTATAACATGACCGTCATCATGTCATCACCATTATAACATGACCATCATCATGTCATCACCATTATAACATAACCATCATCATGTCATCACCATTATAACATGACCATCATCATGTCATCACCATTATAACATAACCATCATCATGTCATCACCATTATAACATAACCATCATCATGCCATCACCATTATAAGTTGACCATCATCATGTCATCACCATTATATCATAACCATCACCATGTCATCACCATTATAACATGACCATCATCATGCCATCACCATTATATCATAACCATCATCATGTCATCACCATTATATAATAACCATCATCATGTCATCACCATTATAACATAACCGTCATCATGTCATCACCATTATAACATGACCATCATCATGTCATCACCATTATAACATAACCATCATCATGTCATCACCATTATAACATAACCATCATCATGTCATCACCATTATAACATAACCATCATCATGTCATCACCATTATAACATGACCATCATCATGTCATCACCATTATAACATGACCATCATCATGTCATCACCATTATAACATGACCATCATCATGTTATCACCATTATAACATGACCATCATCATGTCATCACCATTATAACATGACCGTCTTCATGTCATCACCATTAAAACATGATCATCATCATGTCATCACCATTATAACATGACCATCATCATGTCATCACCATTATAACATGACCATCATCATGTCATCACCATTATAACATAACCATCATCATGTCATCACCATTATAACATAACCATCATCATGTCATCACCATTATAACATGACCATCATCATGTCATCACCATTATAACATGACCATCATCATGTCATCACCATTATAACATAACCGTCATCATGTCATCACCAGTATAACATGACCATCATCATGTCATCACCATTATAACATGACCATCATCATGTCATCCATCATCATGTCATCACTATTATAACATAACCGTCATCATGTCATCACCATTATAACATAACCGTTATCATGTCATCACCATTATAACATAACCGTTATCATGTCATCACCATTATAACATAACCGTCATCATGTCATCACCATTATAACATAACCGTCATCATGTCATCACCATTATAACATAACCGTTATCATGTCATTACCATTATAACATAACCGTTATCATGTCATCACCATTATAACATAACCATCATCATGTCATCACCATTATAACATGACCATCATCATGTCATCACCATTATAACATGACCATCATCATGTCATCACCATTATAACATAACCATCATCATGTCATCACCATTATAACATAACCATCATCATGTCATCACCATTATAACATAACCATCATCATGTCATCACCATTATAACATGACCATCATCATATCATCACCATTATAACATAACCATCATCATGTCATCACCATTATAACATGACCATCATCATGTCATCACCATTATAACATAACCATCATCATGTCATCACCATTATAACATAACCATCATCATGTCATCACCATTATAACATAACCATCATCATGTCATCACCATTATAACATAACCATCATCATTTCATCACCATTATAACATAACCATCATTATGTCATCACCATTATAACATAACCATCATTATGTCATCACCATTATAACATAACCATCATCATGTCATCACCATTATAACATGACCATCATCATGTCATCACCATTATAACATAACCATCATTATGTCATCACCATTATAACATAACCGTTATCATGTCATCACCATTATAACATAAACATCATCATGTCATCACCATTATAACATAACCATCATCATGTCATCACCATTATAACATAACCATCATCATGTCATCACCATTATAACATAACCATCATCATGTCATCACCATTATAACATAACCATCATCATGTCATCACCATTATAACATGACCATCATCATGTCATCACCATTATAACATAACCATCATCATGTCATCACCATTATAACATGACCATCATCATGTCATCACCATTATAACATAACCATCATCATGTCATCACCATTATAACATGACCGTCATCATGTCATCACCATTATAACATAACCATCATCATGTCATCACCATTATAACATAACCATCATCATTTCATCACCATTATAACATAACCATCATCATGTCATCACCATTATAACATAACCGTTATCATGTCATCACCATTATAACATAACCATCATCATGTCATCACCATTATAACATAACCATCATCATGTCATCACCATTATAACATAACCATCATCATGTCATCACCATTATAACATGACCGTCATCATGTCACCACCATTATAACATAACCATCATCATGTCATCACCATTATAACATAACCATCATCATGTCATCACCATTATAACATAACCATCATCATGTCATCACCATTATAACATAACCGTTATCATGTCATCACCATTATAACATAACCGTTATCATGTCATCACCATTATAACATAGCCATCATCATGTCATCACCATTATAACATAACCATCATCATGTCTTCACCATTATAACATGACCATCATCATGTCATCACCATTATAACATAACCATCATCATGTCATCATCATTATAACAACCGTTATCATGTCATCACCATTATAACATAACCGTTATCATGTCATCACCATTATAACATAACTATCATCATGTCATCACCATTAAAACATAACCGTTATCATGTCATCACCATTATAACATAACCGTTATCATGTCATCACCATTATAACATAACCATCATCATGTCATCACCATTATAACATAACCGTCATCATGTCATCACCATTATAACATAACCATCATTATGTCATCACCATTATAACATAACCGTTATCATGTCATCACCATTATAACATAACCATTATCATGTCATCACCATTATAACATAACCATTATCATGTCATCACCATTATAACATAACGATCATCATGTCATCACCATTTTAACATAACCATTATCATGTCATCACCATTATAACATAACCATCATCATGTCATCACCATTATAACATAACCGTTATCATGTCATCACCATTATAACATAACCATCATCATGTCATCACCATTATAACATAACCATCATCATGTCATCACCATTATAACATAACCATCATCATGTCATCACCATTATAACATAACCATCATCCTGTCATCACCATTATAACATGACCGTCATCATGTCATCACCATTATAACATAACCATCATCATGTCATCACCATTATAACATAACCATCATCATGTCATCACCATTATAACATAACCATCATCATGTCATCACCATTATAACATAACCGTTATCATGTCATCACCATTATAACATAACCGTTATCATGTCATCACCATTATAACATAACCATCATCATGTCATCACCATTATAACATAACCATCATCATGTTATCACCATTATAACATGACCATCATCATGTCATCACCATTATAACATAACCGTTATCATGTCATCACCATTATAACATAACCATCATCATGTCATCACCCTTATAACATAACCGTTATCATCTCATCACCATTATAACATAACCGTTATCATGTCATCACCATTATAACATAACCATCATCATGTCATCACCATTATAACATAACCGTCATCATGTCATCACCATTATAACATAACCATCATCATGTCATCACCATTATAACAGAACCGTTATCATGTCATCACCATTATAATATAACCATCATCATGTCATCACCATTATAACATAACCGTTATCATGTCATCACCATTATTACATAACCGTTATCATGTCATCACCATTATAACATAACCATCATCATGTCATCACCATTATAACATAACCATCATCATGTCATCACCATTATAACATAACCGTTATCATGTCATCACCATTATAACATAACCGTTATCATGTCATCACCATTATAACATAACCATCATCATGTCATCACCATTATAACATAACCATCATCATGTCATCACCATTATAACATAACCATCATCATGTCATCACCATTATAACATAACCATCATCATCCATCACCATTATAACATAACCGTTATCATGTCATCACCATTATAACATAACCATCATCATGTCATCACCATTATAACATAACCATCATCATGTCATCACCATTATAACATAACCGTTATCATGTCATCACCATTATAACATAACCGTTATCATGTCATCACCATTATAACATGACCATCATCATGTCATCACCATTATAACATGACCGTCATCATATCATCACCATTATAAAATGACCATCATCATGTCATCACCATTATAACATAACCATCATCATGTCATCACCATTATAACATAACCATCATCATGTCATCACCATTATAACATGACCATCATCATGTCATCACCATTATAACATGACCATCATCATGTCATCACCATTATAACATAACCGTCATCATGTCATCACCAGTATAACATGACCATCATCATGTCATCACCATTATAACATGACCATCATCATGTCATCACCATTATAACATAACCATCATCATGTCACCACCATTATAACATGACCATCATCATATCATCACCATTATAACATAACCGTTATCATGTCATCACCATTATAACATAACCGTTATCATGTCATCACCATTATAACATAACCGTCATCATGTCATCACCATTATAACATAACCGTTATCATGTCATCTCATCACCATTATAACATCATCATGTCATCACCATTATAACATGACCATCATCATGTCATCACCATTATAACATAACCATCATCATGTCACCACCATTATAACATGACCATCATCATATCATCACCATTATAACATAACCGTTATCATGTCATCACCATTATAACATAACCGTTATCATGTCATCACCATTATAACATAACCGTCATCATGTCATCACCATTATAACATAACCGTTATCATGTCATCACCATTATAACATAACCGTTATCATGTCATCACCATTATAACATAACCATCATCATGTCATCATAATTATAACATGACCATCATCATGTCATCACCATTATAACATGACCATCATCATGTCATCACCATTATAACATAACCATCATCATGTCATCACCATTATAACATAACCATCATCATGTCATCACCATTATAACATAACCATCATCATGTCATCACCATTATAACATGACCATCATCATATCATCACCATTATAACATAACCATCATCATGTCATCACCATTATAACATGACCATCATCATGTCATCACCATTATAACATAACCATCATCATGTCATCACCATTATAACATAACCATCATCATGTCATCACCATTATAACATAACCATCATCATGTCATCACCATTATAACATAACCATCATCATTTCATCACCATTATAACATAACCATCATTATGTCATCACCATTATAACATAACCATCATTATCTCATCACCATTATAACATAACCATCATCATGTCATCACCATTATAACATGACCATCATCATGTCATCACCATTATAACATAACCATCATTATGTCATCACCATTATAACATAACCGTTATCATGTCATCACCATTATAACATAAACATCATCATGTCATCACCATTATAACATAACCATCATCATGTCATCACCATTATAACATAACCATCATCATGTCATCACCATTATAACATAACCATCATCATGTCATCACCATTATAACATAACCATCATCATGTCATCACCATTATAACATGACCATCATCATGTCATCACCATTATAACATAACCATCATCATGTCATCACCATTATAACATGACCATCATCATGTCATCACCATTATAACATAACCATCATCATGTCATCACCATTATAACATGACCGTCATCATGTCATCACCATTATAACATAACCATCATCATGTCATCACCATTATAGCATAACCATCGTCATTTCATCACCATTATAACATAACCATCATCATGTCATCACCATTATAACATAACCGTTATCATGTCATCACCATTATAACATAACCATCATCATGTCATCACCATTATAACATAACCATCATCATGTCATCACCATTATAACATAACCATCATCATGTCATCACCATTATAACATGACCGTCATCATGTCACCACCATTATAACATAACCATCATCATGTCATCACCATTATAACATAACCATCATCATGTCATCACCATTATAACATAACCATCATCATGTCATCACCATTATAACATAACCGTTATCATGTCATCACCATTATAACATAACCGTTATCATGTCATCACCATTATAACATAGCCATCATCATGTCATCACCATTATAACATAACCATCATCATGTCTTCACCATTATAACATGACCATCATCATGTCATCACCATTATAACATAACCATCATCATGTCATCATCATTATAACATAACCGTTATCAGGTCATCACCATTATAACATAACCGTTATCATGTCATCACCATTATAACATAACTATCATCACGTCATCACCATTAAAACATAACCGTTATCATGTCATCACCATTATAACATAACCGTTTTCATGTCATCACCATTATAACATAACCATCATCATGTCATCACCATTATAACATAACCGTCATCATGTCATCACCATTATAACATAACCATCATTATGTCATCACCATTATAACATAACCGTTATCATGTCATCACCATTATAACATAACCATTATCATGTCATCACCATTATAACATAACCGTTATCATGTCATCACCATTATAACATAACGATCATCATGTCATCACCATTATAACATAACCATCATCATGTCATCACCATTATAACATAACCATCATCATGTCATCACCATTATAACATAACCGTTATCATGTCATAACCATTATAACATAACCATCATCATGTCATCACCATTATAACATAACCATCATCATGTCATCACCATTATAACATAACCATCATCATGTCATCACCATTATAACATAACCATCATCCTGTCATCACCATTATAACATGACCGTCATCATGTCATCACCATTATAACATAACCATCATCATGTCATCACCATTATAACATAACCATCATCATGTCATCACCATTATAACATAACCATCATCATGTCATCACCATTATAACATAACCGTTATCATGTCATCACCATTATAACATAACCGTTATCATGTCATCACCATTATAACATAACCATCATCATGTCATCACCATTATAACATAACCATCATCATGTTATCACCATTATAACATGACCATCATCATGTCATCACCATTATAACATAACCGTTATCATGTCATCACCATTATAACATAACCATCATCATGTCATCACCCTTATAACATAACCGTTATCATCTCATCACCATTATAACATAACCGTTATCATGTCATCACCATTATAACATAACCATCATCATGTCATCACCATTATAACATAACCGTCATCATGTCATCACCATTATAACATAACCATCATCATGTCATCACCATTATAACAGAACCGTTATCATGTCATCACCATTATAATATAACCATCATCATGTCATCACCATTATAACATAACCGTTATCATGTCATCACCATTATTACATAACCGTTATCATGTCATCACCATTATAACATAACCATCATCATGTCATCACCATTATAACATAACCATCATCATGTCATCACCATTATAACATAACCGTTATCATGTCATCACCATTATAACATAACCGTTATCATGTCATCACCATTATAACATAACCATCATCATGTCATCACCATTATAACATAACCATCATCATGTCATCACCATTATAACATAACCATCATCATGTCATCACCATTATAACATAACCATCATCATCCATCACCATTATAACATAACCGTTATCATGTCATCACCATTATAACATAACCATCATCATGTCATCACCATTATAACATAACCATCATCATGTCATCACCATTATAACATAACCGTTATCATGTCATCACCATTATAACATAACCGTTATCATGTCATCACCATTATAACATAACCATCATCATGTCATCACCATTATAACATAACCATCATCATGTCATCACCATTATAACATAACCATCATCATGTCATCACCATTATAACATAACCATCATCATCCATCACCATTATAACATAACCGTCATCATTGTCATCACCATTATAACATGACCATCATCATGTCATCACCATTATAACATGACCGTCATCATATCATCACCATTATAAAATGACCATCATCATGTCATCACCATTATAACATGACCATTATCATGTTATCACCATTATAACATAACCATCATCATGTCATCACCACTATAACATGACCATCATCATGTCATCACCATTATAACATAACCATCATCATGTCATCACCATTATAACATAACCATCATCATGTCGTCACCATTATAACATGACCATCATCATGTCATCACCATTATAACATGACCATCATCATGTCATCACCATTATAACATAACCATCATCATGTCATTACCATTATAACATGACCGTCATCATGTCATCACCATTATAACATGACCATCATCATGTCATCACCATTATAACATAACCATCATCATGTCATCACCATTATAACATGACCATCATCATGTCATCACCATTATAACATAACCATCATCATGTCATCACCATTATAACATAACCATCATCATGCCATCACCATTATAACGTGACCATCATCATGTCATCACCATTATATCATAACCATCATCATGTCATCACCATTATAACATAACCATCACCATGTCATCACCATTATAACATGACCATCATCATGCCATCACCATTATATCATAACCATCATCATGTCATCACCATTATATCATAACCATCATCATGTCATCACCATTATAACATAACCGTCATCATGTCATCACCATTATAACATGACCATCATCATGTCATCACCAGTATAACATGACCATCATCATGTCATCACCATTATAACATGACCATCATCATGTCATCACCATTATAACATGACCATCATCATGTCATCACCATTATAACATAACCATCATCATGTCATCACCATTATAACATAACCATCATCATGTCATCACCATTATAACATAACCATCATCATGTCATCACCATTATAACATGACCATCATCATGTCATCACCATTATAACATGACCATCATCATGTCATCACCATTATAACATAACCATCATCATGTCATCACCATTATAACATAACCATCATCATGTCATCACCATTATAACATAACCGTTATCATGTCATCACCATTATAACATGACCATCATCATGTCATCACCACTATAACATAACCATCATCATGTCATTACCATTATAACATGACCGTCATCATGTCATCACCATTATAACATGACCATCATCATGTCATCACCATTATAACATGACCATCATCATGTCATCACCATTATAACATAACCATCATCATGTCATCACCATTATAACATGACCATCATCATGTCATCACCATTATAACATGACCATCATCATGTCATCACCATTATAACATGACCATCATCATGTTATCACCATTATAACATGACCATCATCATGTCATCACCATTATAACATGACCGTCTTCATGTCATCACCATTAAAACATGATCATCATCATGTCATCACCATTATAACATGACCATCATCATGTCATCACCATTATAACATGACCATCATCATGTCATCACCATTATAACATAACCATCATCATGTCATCACCATTATAACATAACCATCATCATGTCATCACCATTATAACATGACCATCATCATGTCATCACCATTATAACATGACCATCATCATGTCATCACCATTATAACATAACCGTCATCATGTCATCACCAGTATAACATGACCATCATCATGTCATCACCATTATAACATGACCATCATCATGTCATCACCATTATAACATAACCATCATCATGTCACCACCATTATAACATGACCATCATCATATCATCACCATTATAACATAACCGTTATCATGTCATCACCATTATAACATAACCGTTATCATGTCATCACCATTATAACATAACCATCATCATGTCATCACCATTATAACATAACCGTCATCATGTCATCACCATTATAACATAACCGTTATCATGTCATCACCATTATAACATAACCGTCATCATGTCATCACCATTATAACATGACCATCATCATGTCATCACCATTATAACATGACCATCATCATGTCATCACCATTATAACATGACCGTTATCATGTCATCACCATTATAACATAACCGTCATCATGTCATCACAATTATAACATGACCATCATCATGTCATCACCATTATAACATAACCGTTATCATGTCATCACCATTATAACATAACCGTCATCATGTCATCACTATTATAACATGACCATCATCATGTCATCACCATTATAACATGACCGTCATCATGTCATCACCATCACAACCATTAGTGTTGTTGCTTCAGCCCGTCCGCGACATGTGTGTCAATGCTCTCTGCCTGGGAGAAAGTTCTTTTCCTCCTCAATTTTCTCCTCTCCCGTAAAACAAAAATAAATATCAAGTAGCCTGTATAAATCTACATTGGTGTGAGGGAGATATACAATAGCAGCAAACACCCCAACAATCTGATGGCGGATTTCAGGCTGTTTTAATGCAAAGATTTTGAGAATTTACGTGTCGCCGCTGCTCCCGCTGCTCGCTGATTGGCTCCTGCGTTATGACGTCACGCCGGGGGGCGGTGCCAACTCACATTCGTATACCATTATTTATCGCCTTCCTTGGGAGTACATTTTTGCATTGTGTATGTCTGATTTTTTGTTTTCTTATGCCTCTATATAATAGTATGGGTACCAGGCTTTAACCTAACCTATTGTTTGCTGGGAACAACAGGGCAAGGGTTTATAAACACAGATAAGTGTTGTTCATTCATTTTTTAGGCTGAAGCCAGGTACGCACACTATTATATAGAGGCATATGAGAACAATAAAGCAGACACACACAATACAAAAATATATTCTTGAGAAAGACAAAAAAAATAATGGTATACGAATGTGAGATGGCCCCGCCCCCTGGCGTGACGTCATAACGCAGGAGCCAATCAGCGAGCAGCGGGAGCGGCGGCGACACGTAAATTCTCAAAATCTTTGCATTAAAACAGCGTGTAATCCGCCATCAGATTGTTGGGGTGTTTGCTGCTATTGTATATTTCCCTCACACCAATGTAGATTTATACAGGCTACTTGATATTTTTGTTTGTTTTACGGGAGAGGAGAAAATTGAGGAGGAAAAGAACTTTCTCCCAGGCAGAGAGCATTGACACACATTTCGCGGACGGGCTGTAGTAATGGCGTCACTAGTGTCACCGTCTCCACGTGCTCGCCACCGCAGAGGATCCGGCGAGGCTGGGATGAAGACCGGCACCGCGACATTGTGTCCTTCATGGCGGAGGGCAAGGCGGCATGTCTGAAGGCCTTCATCCCCGAGCACTGTGTCGGCCACGAGCTGGACTCGGCCGGCCTGACGCCCCTCCACCGCGCGGCGCAGCGCGGGCTGTCCCCGGATATGGTCAGCGAGCTGCTGCACCTGGGCGTGAGCCCCCACGTGCTGACCCCCGACGGCATGACCCCCGCTGACCTGGCACGGCGGGCAGGGCACGAGGAGGTGCTGGCGGTGCTGACCAAGCACCAGTGTGGAGAGGTGAGTTGGGGCGAACACAGTCCTGATAGCGGTGGTGGTGCTACTACTACTACTACTACTACTACTACTACTACTACTACTACTACTACTGCTACTACTACTACTACTACTACTACTACTGCTACTACTACTACTACTACTACTACTACTACTACTACTACTACTACGACTACGACTACTACTACTACTTTTTTTTTCTACTACTACATACGGGCCTCCATCTATTAGAGTTGCGTTGTGAGCGGTATATTTTCTCATATCCTTTCACAAAGCAATTCATTGGCCCCACCCCGCCAATGACTGTGGCCGACAACCATCTTTATTTAATATTACAAACTTTACTAAACATTTTATTTTTAAGCTAACAGAGCTTGTGGTTGATACGACTATCAACCACCGTCGCCTCAAAGTCCAGGTCAGCAATGCGGGTGGTTTTGGGTGCAGGTGACCTGGTTCCTCTCAGGCAGACCAAGGCTGACCTCAGGAGGGAGAAGGACAGCCTGCATCTCATCCAGGCGACCACACTGCTTCTTGGCTGTTGTTTCTTATCCGCCAGTGTTTCGGCGAGTCTTGCGTAGAAGCTCTGCGCCCTTGGTCCCATCCCTCCTGCCGTCGTGAATACTACCGGGGTGAAGGAGCCCTGGTCCACATTCTGTATTTTTCTTCATATGCTCTGTTCTTCTCTTGTTCGTTTCTTCTGTGGGCTGCATCAAGGGTCAGGTCTCTGTGGCAATGGGCCATGGGATCAAAGATCCTTATGTCAAAATATGCCCTTTGTCCACGAGTCCAAAACCCTCTGGCGCTAACATCCACTCGTGCTTCGTTCGAAACATTAGCGGTGCGTCTGGCGAGGTGTTCGCCTTGCAGAGGGAGCAGCATGGGTTCCACAGTCACGTCGTGGCAGACTTCTTTCAGCATCTGAGCTGTTACGTCTCTTACTTCATCATGTCTCATGCAGACGAAACCTCCTCTCTTGCATGTCATGGCATGATTTTGGTTGAAGGGTGAGCCACAGTTACACATGTTTGGGAGCCCATCCACTGGCCAGCCATACCTGAGGGCAAGGGCATCAGTAAATTCTTTTTTGTTTAAGTTGAAGCCTTTTGCCCTGATAGGTAGTGTGGTTAGCCAGTTTGAAGCGCCCACTTCCTGTGCAATATCTGTCCTCCTCCTTGTGTCTTCTGGGAGTTCTCTCATTAGGTCACTCAGAGTGTCTCTCTGTTTTCCTTCTCTGTTTATGGAGATTTCATTCCTTAGTGACCTAATATCTTGAGGGTTGTCTTCTCCCCTTTCATTTTGATTGGTAATATATCCGGTCAAGGAGGCTGTGATTCGGATTGAGTTCCCGAATTCAGACTCAGCCGAGCCCACCCATTCTTGGCGGCAACTCCAGCAATCTTCTCTCCTGGTCACTGGGACATCTCCCATTTGCTATCGCCGGTATGAAGGTGTTTCTGATAGCATCTTCCAGAGGTTTTAGTAACGGAGCAACATCAGGAACTGTCCTCATGAGGTAGTTCCATTTATGCTTGACACCGTACGTGAATGCTGCGTAGGCTGCCTGTGGTTCTGTTTTGGCGATCTCGCTCAGTCTCTGCAGTTCGGACTCCCAGCGCTTTACAGCCGTTTTCACATATTCGGTTCTGTATTCAGCTGTTCCAATGGCTGCCCCGAGGTGTCTTTCTCCAGTCACTGACAGTTTCACGTTACTGCCCTGGAATGCTGTTTTGGCCCGATCGTATGCCTCTGGTTTTACAATCACCACAGACTTCGTGGCGTTGGGATGGTACCCTATTTTAGGGCCATGTTCATTGACGAGGTCCCACCATTTCCTGAGGTCTGCAGACTTTCCTACCCCGGTGAGGTCATCCACATACGCCACCTGTTTGATGTTGGTGTTTTCATGGCGGATGATGTCCTGCAGCTTCATCATTCCCACGGCAAACATTGCCATGGCCACTGGGTCCCCTTGGGTGGTGCTCTCTGAGGATTGTATGGCCACCGGGTCTCCAAGTCATTGGTCATTATGACTGCTGATGAACAGTCTGGCAGGTTCCTTGTATGTATTTTCAATATATTGGGCGAATATAGGGCACTTGATTTTGATGTTGTGCAGTGCTGTTTCCCTATTGATGTTGTTGAACGCATTTGCAGCGTCCACCATCAGCACCGCCTCGCATTCTGGGTCTTCGAACATTCTCCTGACAGCGTGAATGGCAGCTTCACATCCAGCCTGCTGACCAGCACACACTTGGAGGTTTCCCACCGCCTTCCTCACGTCGTCCTTCACCACCTCCATGACAGCCTTGCCTATGATCCTCCTGAGCACCTCCCCTATCCCGATGGAGCGACAGCCTGGTTTTTTATCCAGCGGGATGAGCCGGCAGGCCATCAAAGGCTCGAGGTGTTGGCAATTCTCTGACGCCAATTTTCTTGCTAGGGCGGCTATTGCGTCGCGAAGATCCACAGCTGGATTACCAAAGATGTTCTTACTGAGGAGGTGTTTCCACCCCTTGGCATCCAAGCCTGATGGTCCACCCGCTCCCTGCGTGTGAAGGGCGTGCTTCCAGATCACGTCACCGCTAATATGGTCGAAGACAACTCGATGCGGTGGGGTGTAGTCTCCAAGGAACTTCATTTCTGGGTGTGCAGGTCTAGCATCTGGATGCTTGTCCTTGAGGATCTGGCGTGTCTCTTCTCTTGTTCGTTTCTTCTGTGGGCTGCATCAAGGGTCAGGTCTCTGTGGCAATGGGCCATGGGATCAAAGATCCTTATGTCAAAATATGCCCTTTGTCCACGAGTCCAAAACCCTCTGGCGCTAACATCCACTCGTGCTTCGTTCGAAACATTAGCGGTGCGTCTGGCGAGGTGTTCGCCTTGCAGAGGGAGCAGCATGGGTTCCACAGTCACGTCGTGGCAGACTTCTTTCAGCATCTGAGCTGTTACGTCTCTTACTTCATCATGTCTCATGCAGACGAAACCTCCTCTCTTGCATGTCATGGCATGATTTTGGTTGAAGGGTGAGCCACAGTTACACATGTTTGGGAGCCCATCCACTGGCCAGCCATACCTGAGGGCAAGGGCATCAGTAAATTCTTTTTTGTTTAAGTTGAAGCCTTTTGCCCTGATAGGTAGTGTGGTTAGCCAGTTTGAAGCGCCCACTTCCTGTGCAATATCTGTCCTCCTCCTTGTGTCTTCTGGGAGTTCTCTCATTAGGTCACTCAGAGTGTCTCTCTGTTTTCCTTCTCTGTTTATGGAGATTTCATTCCTTAGTGACCTAATATCTTGAGGTTGTCTTCTTCCCTTTCATTTTGATTGGTAATATATCCGGTCAAGGAGGCTGTGATTCGGATTGAGTTCCCGAATTCAGACTCAGCCAGATTTTGCGGGTTGGTGATGCCGAGCCCACCCATTCTTGGCGGCAACTCCAGCAATCTTCTCTCCTGGTCACTGGGACATCTCCCATTTGCTATCGCCGGTATGAAGGTGTTTCTGATAGCATCTTCCAGAGGTTTTAGTAACGGAGCAACATCAGGAACTGTCCTCATGAGGTAGTTCCATTTATGCTTGACACCGTACGTGAATGCTGCGTAGGCTGCCTGTGGTTCTGTTTTGGCGATCTCGCTCAGTCTCTGCAGTTCGGACTCCCAGCGCTTTACAGCCGTTTTCACATATTCGGTTCTGTATTCAGCTGTTCCAATGGCTGCCCCGAGGTGTCTTTCTCCAGTCACTGACAGTTTCACGTTACTGCCCTGGAATGCTGTTTTGGCCCGATCGTATGCCTCTGGTTTTACAATCACCACAGACTTCGTGGCGTTGGGATGGTACCCTATTTTAGGGCCATGTTCATTGACGAGGTCCCACCATTTCCTGAGGTCTGCAGACTTTCCTACCCCGGTGAGGTCATCCACATACGCCACCTGTTTGATGTTGGTGTTTTCATGGCGGATGATGTCCTGCAGCTTCATCATTCCCACTGCAAACATTGCCATGGCCACTGGGTCCCCTTGGGTGGTGCTCTCTGAGGATTGTATGGCCACCGGGTCTCCAAGTCATTGGTCATTATGACTGCTGATGAACAGTCTGGCAGGTTCCTTGTATGTATTTTCAATATATTGGGCGAATATAGGGCACTTGATTTTGATGTTGTGCAGTGCTGTTTCCCTATTGATGTTGTTGAACGCATTTGCAGCGTCCACCATCAGCACCGCCTCGCATTCTGGGTCTTCGAACATTCTCCTGACAGCGTGAATGGCAGCTTCACATCCAGCCTGCTGACCAGCACACACTTGGAGGTTTCCCACCGCCTTCCTCACGTCGTCCTTCACCACCTCCATGACAGCCTTGCCTATGATCCTCCTGAGCACCTCCCCTATCCCGATGGAGCGACAGCCTGGTTTTTTATCCAGCGGGATGAGCCGGCAGGCCATCAAAGGCTCGAGGTGTTGGCAATTCTCTGACGCCAATTTTCTTGCTAGGGCGGCTATTGCGTCGCGAAGATCCACAGCTGGATTACCAAAGATGTTCTTACTGAGGAGGTGTTTCCACCCCTTGGCATCCAAGCCTGATGGTCCACCCGCTCCCTGCGTGTGAGGGGCGTGCTTCCAGATCACGTCACCGCTAATATGGTCGAAGACAACTCGATGCGGTGGGGTGTAGTCTCCAAGGAACTTCATTTCTGGGTGTGCAGGTCTAGCATCTGGATGCTTGTCCTTGAGGATCTGGCGTGTCTCTTCCGTCATGGGAAGGACTCCCGCTGCCTCATCTTCTATTGACAGTGATCTAGTTGCCATGGCCACTTTGCCTTGTCTCATCTTGTCAGCAAAGTTTCTAGCCCTGTCGTTACTGTCCTTCTTGCGACTGTTACGTCTGCCTAGTCTCTCCTGCAGTGTTTTAGCCTCGTCAAGTAGCTTCCGGACGTCCCCTTTCCTCCACAGCTCCATTCTTCTTTGTACCGCCTTTACGTCCTCAGATTGTTTCAACTTTTTGTGAGTCCGTTGGCATATGAGGTGCGGTAGTATGGCCAGAATCTTTAAAGCGTAGGGGGCGATTTGCGTGGAGTTGTTGTACGCTCTAATGAGGTAGGTTTTCTCCTCTATCAAGGTTTTGGTGGCGTTACATCTCGGGGCCTCAAATACGTTATTGGGAGAAAACGTTACCACATGATTGTAAGCGTCTCGCACCCACTCCTCTGTCTCCTCGAGTGTCCATGCACCTCTGCCAGAAGCGGAGCTCGCGCGAGGCGTCCTCACCCTGGTCACCTTGCCCTTGCCCTTGCCCTTGTCACCTGATCATCTCCAGCGCCTTCATTGGCCTGTCCACCCAGCACCACTTGTGGTTGCTCCCCATTTTCCACATCCTGCCGTTGATTGTTTGGGTTTCGACAATCTCCACCTCTCTTACGCACGAGCATTGAACACAGTTTTGATTTCGAGACGAACAAATGCAACATTAAGGGGGCTCCATTTCGGTGCCATTATGCATGCTAGTGTATCTTAGTTGCTATTTGTGGTAATGAATAGAGCAATAGTAGTAGACCCCACTTTGACTCTTGTCTCCCCCCATATACCTACACCCAGACATACACTTACATATGCTTACTCTGCCTTTACGGTAATACTAGAATGATTGTTTATTTTTCCACTACCATTGCTCCTCGCCAACACTTTACAATCTTACTAATGCACCTGACCCTACACATTTTAGTTGAGTAGTAGTAGTAGTAGTGATAGCAGTTCGCCGAGTCAGATACTCTGTGTTTTATGGCCCTCAGGCGGGGGTGGGAAGTTACTGGGTAGCGGGGCGGGGTTAGCAGGGACCCGGGAAGTGAGGGGATGTGCGTGGGTAGCGTTGGGGGGTGGGGGGGTTAGGGGCTGTTTACTGTTTGCCCTCGGTCTTGAAAACTGACCCACCTCCGCCCATCCCGACACGCCTGCCAGAACTCACCACTCCCCTATAAATCACTGACATTTAATCTATTTGCCATACTGAGAAAATATATTGGATGATGTACATGGAAAAACTATAACTTGCTCTCTCTTCTCTCTCCCTCTCTCTCTCCCCTCTCTACTCTCACTCCCCCTTCCCCTCCTCCTCTACCACTCTCTCCCCCTTTTCTCCACTCTCTTTCCCTCCTTTCCCCTCTCTCCCTCTTTCCCTCCCTCTTTCCCTCAGCTCTGCCTTCCAATTTTCCACCTTCCGGCCGTCCGCCACAGAGTCGAGCGTCGCTCACAAGCACCGAGCTACTACTACTACTACTACTACTACTACTGATAGCAGTGGTGGTGGTGCTACTACTGCTACTACTATTACTACTACTACTACTACTACTACTACTACTACTACTACTACTACTACTACTGCTACTACTACTACTGATAGCAATGGTGGTGGTGCTACTACTGCTACTACTATTACTACTACTACTACTACTACTACTACTACTACTACTACTACTACTACTACTACTACTACTACTACTACTACTACTACTACTGCTACTACTACTACTACTACTAATAATAATAATAATAATAATAATAATAATAATAATAATAATAATAATAATAATAGCCTACTGGTACCACTGCTGCTACGACTACTACTAGCCTACTTTTACTCTTTTATTATTATTGTTATTATTATTATTATTATTATTATTATTATTATTATTATTATTATTATTATTATTATTATTATTATTATTATTATTATTATTATTATTATTATTATTATTATTATTATTATTATTATTATTATTATTATTATTATTATTATTATTATTATTATTATTATTATTATTATTATTATTATTATTATTATTATTATTATTATTATTATTATTATTATTATTATTATTATTATTATTATTATTATTATTATTATTATTATTATTATTATTATTAGTATTATTACTATAATTATTATTATTAATATTATTATTATTATTATTATTATTATTATTATTATTATTATTATTATTATTATTATTATTATTATTATTATTATTATGATTATTATTATTATTATTATTACAGTAGTAGTAGTAGTAGTAGTAGTGGTAGTAGTAGTAGTAGTAGTAGTAGTAGTACTAGTAGTAGTAGTAGAAGTAGTAGTAGTAGTAGTAATAGTAATAGTAGTAGTAGTTGTATTAGTAGTAGTAGTAGTAGTAGTAGTAGTAGTAGTAGTCGTACTAGTCGTAGTAGTAGAAGTAGTAGTAGTAGTAGTAATAGTAATAGTAGTAGTAGTTGTATTAGTAGTAGTAGTAGTAATAGTAGTAATACTGGTGTCATCACCACAGCCCTTCCCTCACTCCCTCCCATGTGGTGTCATCACCACAGCCCTTCCCTCCCTCCCTCCCATGTGGTGTCAGCCCCACAGCCCTTCCCTCTCTCCCTCCCATGTGGTGTCATCACCACAGCCCTTCCCTCCCTCCCTCCCATGTGGTGTCAGCCCCACAGCCCTTCCCTCTCTCCCTCCCATGTGGTGTCATCACCACAGCCCTTCCCTCTCTCCCTCCCATGTGGTGTCATCACCACAGCCCTTCCCTCTCTCCCTCCCATGTGGTGTCATCACCACAGCCCTTCCCTCTCACTCCCATGTGCTGTCATCACAACAGCCCTTACCTCCCTCCCATGTGGTGTCAGCCCCACAGCCCTTCCCTCTCTCCCTCCCATGTGGTGTCATCACCACAGCCCTTCACTCTCTCCCTCCCATGTGGTGTCATCACCACAGCCCTTCCCTCTCTCCCTCCCATGTGGTGTCATCACCACAGCCCTTCCCTCCCTCACTCCCATGTGGTGTCATCACCACAGCCCTTCCCTCCCTCACTCCCATGTGGTGTCATCACCACAGCCCTTCCCTCCCTCCCTCCCATGTGGTGTCATCACCACAGCCCTTCCCTCCCTCACTCCCATGTGGTGTCATCACCGCAGCCCTTCCCTCCCTCACTCCCATGTGGTGTCATCACCACAGCCCTTCACTCTCTCCCTCCCATGTGGTGTCATCACCACAGCCCTTCACTCTCTCCCTCCCATGTGGTGTCATCACCACAGCCCTTCCCTGTCTCCCTCCCATGTGGTGTCATCACCACAGCCCTTCCCTGTCTCCCTCCCATGTGGTGTCATCACCACAGCCCTTCCCTCCCTCACTCCCATGTGGTGTCATCACCACAGCCCTTCACTCTCTCCCTCCCATGTGGTGTCATCACCACAGCCCTTCACTCTCTCCCTCCCATGTGGTGTCATCACCACAGCCCTTCCCTTTCTCCCTCCCATGTGGTGTCATCACCACAGCCCTTCCCTTTCTCCCTCCCATGTGGTGTCATCACCACAGCCCTTCCCTCCCTCACTCCCATGTGGTGTCATCACCACAGCCCTTCCCTCTCTCCCTCCCATGTGGTGTCATCACCACAGCCCTTCACTCTCTTCCTCCCATGTGGTGTCATCACCACAGCCCTTCCCTTTCTCCCTCCCATGTGGTGTCATCACCACAGCCCTTCCCTCCCTCCCTCCCATGTGGTGTCATCACCACAGCCCTTCACTCTCTCCCTCCCATGTGGTGTCAGCCTCACAGCCCTTCACTCTCTCCCTCCCATGTGGTGTCAGCCCCACAGCCCTTCACTCTCTCCCTCCCATGTGGTGTCAGCCTCACAGCCCTTCACTCTCTCCCTCCCATGTGGTGTCAGCCTCACAGCCCTTCACTCTCTCCCTCCCATGTGGTGTCAGCCTCACAGCCCTTCACTCTCTCCCTCCCATGTGGTGTCAGCCTCACAGCCCTTCACTCTCTCCCTCCCATGTGGTGTCATCACCACAGCCCTTCACTCTCTCCCTCCCATGTGGTGTCATCACCACAGCCCTTCCCTCCCTCACACCCATGTGGTGTCATCACCACAGCCCTTCACTCTCTCCCTCCCATGTGGTGTCATCACCACAGCCCTTCCCTCCCTCCCTCCCATGTGGTGTCATCACCACAGCCCTTCCCTCCCTCCCTCCCATGTGGTGTCATCACCACAGCCCTTCACTCTCTCCCTCCCATGTGGTGTCATCACCACAGCCCTTCCCTCCCTCACACCCATGTGGTGTCATCACCACAGCCCTTCACTCTCTCCCTCCCATGTGGTGTCAGCCTCACAGCCCTTCACTCTCTTCCTCCCATGTGGTGTCAGCCCCACAGCCCTTCCCTCCCTCCCTCCCATGTGGTGTCATCACCACAGCCCTTCCCTCCCTCACTCCCATGTGGTGTCATCACCACAGCCCTTCCCTCCCTCACACCCATGTGGTGTCATCACCACAGCCCTTCACTCTCTCCCTCCCATGTGGTGTCATCACCACAGCCCTTCACTCTCTCCCTCCCATGTGGTGTCAGCCTCACAACCCTTCACTCTCTTCCTCCCATGTGGTGTCAGCCCCACAGCCCCGCTCCCCCCCGCGGTGTGTCAGCCCCACAGACTTGCTGCCTCCCGCGTTGTGTCAGCCCCACAGCCCCGCTCCCCCCCGCGGTATGTCAGCCCCACAGACTTGCTGCCTCCCGCGTTGTGTCAGCCCCACAGCCCCGCTCCCCCCCGCGGTATGTCAGCCCCACAGACTTGCTGCCTCCCGCGTTGTGTCAGCCCCACAGCCCCGCTCCCCCCCGCGGTGTGTCAGCCCCACAGACTTGCTGCCTCCCGCGTGGTGTCAGCCCCACAGCCCCGCTCCCCCCCGCGGTGTGTCAGCCCCACAGACTTGCTGCCTCCCGCGTTGTGTCAGCTCCACAGCCCCGCTCTTTCCCGCGATGTGTCAGCCTCACGGCGCCTCTTCCTCCCCAGTCTCCTTCGTCGCCGGAGGAGCTGCAGAACGAGCTGTTTACTCTCATCATTCAAGGCGACAACGTGCAGAAGGTGTCCCGCCTGCTGTGTAAGGGTGTCCCCATCGAGCCCATCGCCAGTGACGCCAACTCCCCTCTCAGACTGGCCGTGATTCTTGACCGCCGCCGGACGGTCAACCTGCTGCTGGCGAGCGGCGCGATGCTTCCTGCCTGCCTGCTGCAGGATGCCTGGCAGAGCCCCGATGTGACCTCCGGGGTGCTCGCCACCCTCAAAGCCGTGAGTACTTCCCTCGCTGTCCTGCTGGAGAGAGAGAGAGAGAGAGAGAGAGAGAGAGAGAGAGAGAGAGAGAGAGAGAGAGAGAGAGAGAGAGAGAGAGAGAGAGAGAGAGTATCTGTGTGTGTGTGTGTGTGTGTGTGTGTGTGTGTGTGTGTGTGTGTGTGTGAGAGAGAGAGAGAGAGAGAGAGAGAGAGAGAGAGAGAGAGAGAGAGAGAGAGAGAGAGAGAGAGAGAGAGAGAGAGAGAGAGAGAGAGAGAGAGAGAGAGAGAGAGAGAGAGTATCTGTGTGTGTGTGTGTGTGTGTGTGTGTGTGTGTGTGTGAGAGAGAGAGAGAGAGAGAGAGAGAGAGAGAGAGAGAGAGAGAGAGAGAGAGAGATTTGGGTGTTCATCAGAGGTAGGGGGTGGCAGATGTCGCCTGTCATAGTAAATAGGGGGCTGAGCCCGCAGCGATGGCCTACGCTTTACTGAACATAAGAACATAAGAACATAAGAACGCAGGAGTCTACAAGAGGCCGGTAGGCCTGTACAAGGCAGCTCCTTTGATCCCAAGCTCCCGTGTATCTAACCCCACCTAATATCGCTGTCCATGAATTTATCCAGTCTGTTTTTGAATGTGACAATTGTATTGGCACTCACCACATGACTGCTAAGCCTATTCCACTTATCCACAACCCTGTTAGTAAACCAATTTTTGCCTATGTCTCTGTTGAATCTGAATTTATCCAGTTTAACCCATTACTTCGTGTCCTACCCGGTTCTCTTACCAACAAAACCTTATGAATATCTCCCTTATTAAAGCCCTTCATCCATTTATAAACCTCGATCATGTCTCCACGCACCCTTCGCCTTTCTAGAGAATGCAAGTTTAACTGTTTGAGTCTTTCCTCGTATGGTAAGTTTCTCAACCCTGAATCATCTTAGTCATCCTCCTCTGGACCGATTCTAACATTTTGATATCCATCCTACAGTAAGGTGACCAGAACTGAACCGCATAGTCAAGATGAGGTCTAACTAATGCTAAATATAGTTTGAGGAAGACTTCGGGGCTTCTGTTTCTTACGCTCCTTGAAATAAATCCCAGTACCCTATTAGCTCGATTTTTAGCTTGAATGCATTGTGCCCTTGGACGGAGATCAGAGCTCACTAAGACCCCTAAGTCCCTCTCGCACCCAGACCTGCTTATGAGAGTGTCATTTAAGCAATAGTTATGTGAGGGGTTGTTCCTACCTACACTCAGAATACTGCACTTCCCTACATTGAACTCCATCAGCCATTTATCCGCCCAGTCATACAATCTGTTGAGTTCACCTTGGAGAATACTAGCGTCCAGATCCGACTCAATTACTCTACCGATCCTGGTATCATCTGCAAATTTACTAACATCACTAGTAATTCCTGTATCTAAGTCATTGATATAAATAATAAACAAAAGTGGACCTAATACCGAATCTTGTGGGACTCCACTCGTAACACATCCCCAGTCAGATCTTTTACCATTGATTTGCACTCTTTGCTTCCTATTGCTAAGCCACACCTTGACCCAGTTCAAAACTTTACCCTCTACTCCGTGAGCCTGTAATATAAGCAACAGTCGTTGGTGAGGAACTTTGTCAAACGCTTTACTAAAATCAAGATAGATTACATCATAATTTTCATCTCTGTCAACCGCCTCAAATACTTTATTGTAGAAGGACAAGAGACTAGTGAGGCATGACCTACCTTTTGTGAACCCATGCTGCGAGTCGTGAATTATGCTATGTTTCTCTAAATGCTCCCGAATGTTCCTGGCTATTATGGACTCCAGCATCTTGCCTATAACCGATGTTAAGCTAATTGGGCGATAGTTTGAAGCAACTGACCTGTCCCCCTTTTTAAAAATCGGCGTCACATTAGCTACTTTCCATAGGGTCGGCACATAGCCAGTATTTACCGACATCAAGAATGCTGCCATATTCCGCATCCTTTGGTCATAATGTAAACACAAAATATGTATAGATTTTCTCATTGAATGTAGCAGATCTGAAAGATAAGATAGTCTTCTTCAAACTATATTTAGCATTAGTTAGACCTCATCTTGACTATGCGGTTCAGTTCTGGTCACCTTACTATAGAATGGATATCAAAATGTTAGAATCAGTGCAGAGGAGGATGACTAAGATGATTCAGGGGTTGAAAAACTTGCCATACGAGGAAAGACTCAAACAGTAACTGTTAAACTTGCATTCTCTAGAAAGGCGAAGGGTGCGTGGAAACATGATCGAGGTTTATAAATGGATGAAGGGCTTTAATAAGGGAGATATTCATAAGGTTTTGTTGGTAAGAGAACCGGATAGGACACGAAGTAATGGGTTTAAACTGGATAAATTCAGATTCAACAGGGACATAGGCAAAAATTGGTTTACTAACAGGGTTGTGGATAAGTGGAATAGGCTTAGCAGTCATGTGGTGAGTGCCAATACAATTGTCACTTTCAAAAATAGATTAGATAAATTCATGGACAGCGATATTAGGTGGGATTAGATACACGGGAGCTTAGGTTCAAAGGAGCTGCCTTGTACAGGCCTACCGTCCTTTTGCAGACTCCTACGTTCTTATGTTCTTATGTTCTTATAACAATCCAAGTGTGTATAATCATTTCATGAAGGGTTTTCATTCTGTTAGGCGGAGTGATAGATTTTGGGCAGGACTCTGGAGAGATGTCACCTTGAAACAGATGCTGATGAGAAGCATAAGGGCCGTGGGAGGCCTCACCAGAGGGAGGGGGTTAGAGAATCCCGAAGAGCAATTCGGATCCTTGCACGCCCTGCGCGCAGGAATGGAGAGAGATTACTGCGATGTACAGCAATCAGTTGTGTTTTTGGAAGAACCTAACCTAACCCTAACCTGAGAAGCATGACTACAGGTGTTGTTGCTAACAAAGGTGTTAATGTTGATGAGGCAGGAACTGTAGGGCAAAACATTATTGAAGGAATGGAGGGAAAACAAATCTCTGAATTCTCATTTAAGAAAAAGAACAATTAGTGTTGATGACTGACAGCTCCTGTGAACAGACAGATGAAGGTGAAGTGCGTGCAGACCCGCAGCTTCTGTTCCGGCGCCTGATAGCTGCTGCATGAGCATGAGCTGTGCACGTGTCCATGAGCATGCTCATCTGCTGCGGGAGTCTAAGAAGTCTGGGTTCGCAGCAGATATTCAGAAGGTCTCACAGGTGCATTGCAAGGCAGGCCTAACAAGTAAAGATGTTACCCATGTTGTAGATGGTTCTTCACTGATTGCAAGATTATTATCCCCAGGGGTAGAACATACGATCGGCTATGTGATATGTATGTGGAGTATGAAACTAGAAAATATGAGAAGGGTACGTTTGTGTTTGATGGATACGAAGGAGGTGCGAGTACGAGGGATGATGTCCACCGACGGCGTACAGGTGGACGAGTGGGCAGTGAGGTGAAGCTTGAAGGGGACTTGGCCAAAGAAAGAAAGACTTTTAGCACATAGCAAGAACAAAGAGGAATTCATTAACCTGCAAAGAGGTAGGCTGGGGAGGCCAGGAGTAGAAGCGCTTCACGCAGAGACAGATGCAGGTCTGCTCATTGTACGAACTGCCATCGAGAGGGCGACAACTCGAGAAGCAGCACTCGTTGGTGACGATACGGATTTACTTGTGCTTTCGTGTTATCACGCAAAACACTTGCCACATAGGCTGTACACTAGCCCTGAACCAAAAGCCGAGTTCAGGCGTCCAAACACGTGGAATACTGAGGAAACCAGGAAAAGTCTTGGTGAAGATATCGGTAACAATATTCTGTTCCTTCATGCTGCACCGTGCTGTGACGCTACATCCACACCATATGGTACTGGAAAAGATGCAAGCTTTGTACAGTTCAGAAAGGCTTTTACATGCAGAAAAATGCAGATGGGTTCAATAGAAACCCTGGGTCAGTTTCAAAGAAAGAAATTATAGCAGCTGGAGAAACTGCTGCGATGTTGTTGTTTTTTTACAGTAAGGGAGACAACTCAAGGGCGCTCAAACAAAGTAGCAACAAAAAAGCCCGCCTAGCGCTACTCCAGCAACAGAAAGCAGAACAAGAGGCCAAAAGAGAGGTCAATTTCAGGAGAAGAGGTGTCTTGAAACTCCTCTCTTGAAAGAGTGAAGATGCAGATTAACTCTTCCATAAGGGATATGGACAGTATAGGGGTGAGCAAGAGTAGCAAGTTCAGAAGAGCAGTCAGCATGAAAATATCGGTAGAAGATAGAGAGAGATGCAACACTACGGCGGAATTTAAGAGGTAGGAGACTGCGTAGGAGGAGGGGAGTTGATGAAACGAAGAGCTTTAGACTCCATTCTGTCAAAGAGAGGTGTGTGTGTGGAACCCCCTACACTTGAGATGCATACTCCATACGAGGGCGGACGAGACTCTTGTATAAGGATAGCATCTGTGTGGGGGAGAAGAACTGGCTAAGACGAACTAGAACGCCTAACCAGGAGGAAGCTGATTTATTAATAGACGAAATGTAAAGTTTCCAGTTATTAATACGAGTTAAGGATAGACCGAGGATGCTTAGTGTAGAAGAAGGTGACAGCTGAATGTTGCCGAAAAATAAGGTATAGGTGTTTGGAAGATTGTGTGGAGTAGATAGGTGAAGAAAATGAGTTTTTAGTCGTTGAAGGACACCAAGTTCCTCTTACCACATATCAGAAATGAGAGCAAGGTCTGATGTTAATTAAGCGTCCTGCAGCCTCCACTCTGGAGTCTTGTAATTCCTGTTGGGAGGGTCTTCTGTTGAAATGAGTTGAATAACGCAGAGTAGAGTCATCTGCGTACGACTGGATAGAATAGTTTGTTGTGGAAAGGAGATCATTCATAAATAACATAAAGAGTGTGGGAGATAGGACAGAGCCCTGTAGGACATTTCTGTTGATGGGTTTAGGGGAAGAACAGGGACCGTCTACCACCGCAGAGATAGAACGGCCGGAAAGGAAACTGGAGATAAAAGTACAGAGAGAGGGATAGAATCCGTTGGAGGGTAGTCTAGAAAGCAAAGATTTGCGCCAGACTCTGTCGAAGGCTTTTGATATGTCAATGGCAACAGCAAAAGTTTCACCTAATCGGCTAAGAGAGGATGACCAGGGCCCGTATCCTCGACAACTATTAATACTAAACTTGGTATTAACTTTCGACTTTGGTATTAACTTCACTCTCAAAGTGTATCCTCAACAACTATTAGCCTAATACCTACTCTTAACTTTGGTATTAACTTGAGAGTGCTGGCGAGGACTTTTAAACACTTAATAGTAAAGTTAATAGTGAAACCCAGACCCAGACCCATATCAACATGGCCCCCGGATTTCCTCGTCCAGCCCGCCTCCGCAATTTAGAGTTTGATAGGGCGCTTTGGAACTGTATAACGATGGTGAACTTCTCAAGACATACATATTAGACCGTGCAGGAATGGAGTATGTGACTGATTTGGTGAGAAGAGAGCTACAAGATCCAGTTCAAAGGGAGCATTCCCGCACCCCGGGGTTGAGTGATTTTGACTTAAAGGTACTTGGCTACAGGAAAAATGCTGCAGTGTTCAAGTGATGAGTTAGGGGGTAAGCCAGAGTAGTGTAGGCAGGGTGATTGTGGAAACTCTGGCCGCCCTCAGTGACCCGTAGGTAGTCGGGAGGTTTATCCAGTCTCCCCTTGATAGGGTGGAGATCCGTGTAAAGCAAGCAGAATTCTACCAACTTGCCGGTGTTGTGGGAGTGATAGACTGCACCCATGTGAAAATAATGTCACCAAAGGAAAACGATGTAGTTTATGTCAACAGAAAAAAAAATAAACATAGCTTGAACATACAATTAGTGTTTGATGCCTTTGTTATTGATTAAAATGTGAAATATTCGAGTTAAGGAAAACAAAACATGGGAAAAAAACTTTTATTTATAGCAGAAAGGTACACACATGCAAATGAAAAAGATGACATTAAAATTGCATTAAAATGTCATTTAGAATATGATTTATAATTATTGCTGCCGGTTATTCATATTGAGATAATGGTGGTAAGAAAGCTTGTTAGAGACGTCTGCCAGTGTGAGGGAGGAGGAACGAAAGGTCGAGGTGACCACATCGCGAACATCATGACTTATGAGTGAAGTAAAACGAGGTTACTTGGTTTCTGTTTACAAAGTTCCAAGTGGAAAAACAACTTTATTGTGAATTCAGTGTATACTTTTCTGGAGTATTGTGTTTACTGAGTGAATTGGTGACCAATCTGTTGCTATTTGTGTCTTGCTTGAAGATATTCATCATTGGATTCAAAGCTAGGGTATTAATGTGCAATAGTCATCATAACAAAATACGTAGTAATTAATTATATATGTCAACCTATTTATTTTCATGAGATCATGGTATGACCACTGAAAAACAGCTTTTTATCTTGGCTCCATTACAAATTCAGTATATAATTACTCTATTAGTGGAATCTAGTTTTCAGCATCTTTTATTATTATGCCAATATTCTAAGCACTCAGCTTGCAAACATGCTTAGGTTTATGTTGTCAGTTTGGGTCGGACTTATGTGAACACTTTACCAAGTGACCTAAGATTACTCAATGCTCGCAAAGCTATGGTATTAACGTGCAATGGTCATCATACCAAAATACGTAGTAATTAATTATATGTCAACCTAATTATTTTCATGAGATCATGGTATGACCGCTGAAAACATAGCTTTTTATCTTAGCTCCATTACAAATTCAATATATAATTATTCATATATTCAATAAAGTAGTGGAATCCAGTTTTCAGCATCTTTTATTATTATGCCAATATTCTAAACACTCAGCTTGCAAACACGCTTAGGTTTATGTTGTCAGCTTGGGTCGGACTTAGGTGAACACTTTACCAAGTGACCTAAGATTACTCAATGCTACCATATAGGTATACTACATCTTTGATTGTGAGTTCATCAGAGAGCACTGAGAGCAGCATGAGTCTAATTAGGTGCTAATGCATATCCTGCCTGCATCACAGACTACATAAAATGCAAATATGATCGGTGCCTAAAGGTGTTATAAGCTAATGATGGTAAATATATATATATATATATATATATATATATATATATATATATATATATATATATATATATATATATATATATATATATATATATATATATATATATATATATATAAAACTGTCTGCCCTAATGTCCCTCCCACTTTTGAAGGCCAAATGACGCCCCTGATTGTAACAGCGCACCTTGTAACACCCATGACTGGGTGCCGGTGCAAATCTCCTCATTTAACACCGAGAAATTAATCTAGGCTCTAGGGAACTCAGAAAAATCCAAGTTAGAGAGTGCTGGCTGTGGAGATTGAACCAGTGACCTTCGACATACAAAGCCATGTCTGTCAGTCGAGCCAATAAAGGTAAAGGTAAAGTTGGGGCATACGCTATAGCAGCGCGTGGCCTCGGTGCTCATCTCCGTAACATTGGGCCTTGAGCCTGTAGTGAGAGGGAGCCCATTACCCCGGGACACAGGGCCAGTGTGACATCCGGGCTACCACAGTTTCCCCAGGTAGTCATTTATCGACCAGCCCGAGAGGGAGGATGATCAGCTGGGTGAGATGCACGCCGACTGCCCAGGTCGGGATTCGAACCCGGGCCCGCGTAGAAGCCAGGCATGCTGACCACTAGACCACGGAGGCGTATTGGAGCCCAATCTCAAGTGAACCCACTCACAATGGCACACAATTTTTTTTTCCGGTAAATTTTGTGCTTTGAATGAATTTGCTAATCATTTCTGTCGAAAAACAGCACAAATTATTTTTCACCCCTTCCACCCTAACCTCCTCAGTAATAAAAATAAAAAAAGTGACAAAATCATAGCCTTGAGGCAGTAATATTCAGCCCCAGCATCAAAAAATTATGCTGCTGCCCTATGAAAGGCATCTCTTAACTCCGATGAAGTAGGTGGTGACTGGTGGAGCAGCTTCATTGTCATCCCTTGCAGTGGCAGGTGTCATTGGGCCAGCAGATGATGAAGCAGTGGCTGGTGTCATAGGGCCAGCAGATGATGAAACAGTGGCTGGTGTCAAAGGGCCAGCAGATGATGAAGCAGTGGCTGGTGTCATAGGGCCAGCAGATATTGAAGCAGTGGCTGTTGCTGGAGCAGCTAATGGTATCTTTTCCACAAGTAATGAACAATGTGCTGGGATGGTCTCTAGCAATACTGATAAAGTGTGTATCTACAAAGAATATGAATTTAAGGGTAATTAATAAATTGTTTTAATAAGATTATAAAAGTTTTTGCCAAAAACATACAGGCCAGTCAATATTTCACTGCTGCTTGACTGTTGCTGCTGTCCTATCCCTAGCACATCATGTCAATGCTGAATGGCTCTGGTACCCCTTCAAATACATGAGACGAGCAGCCTATGATGTCATACACCAGTTTATCTACCACAGTTAATGTCATAGTTATATAGGCAGGCGCCTGTGTATCTGTGGTGCCACATGTGTGGGGCACTCAGGTGCTGGGGAAAATGTCATTGTTATGATGGGGCAGGGGTAAACCAGTGTATGCTGTGAGGCCTTGGTGTGGAAGTTCCCTGCCTGAACTGTGCAGCTAATCCCCCATACAGTGAGGGCCTTTTTTACTCCCTCAGGGGCTGTGCAGCTGAGAGAGTGGTGTACATGAGTGTGAGTGTGAGTAAGTGTGCCTGTCTTGGCTAAAACCCTTCACTGGGGGAAGACAACCAAGGTATTTAGATAGATTGATAGTCATTGACAGATGAACATTAAAAAAATGTCTATATCAAATATGCAGTTCACTGCTATGAACTTATTAACTTTAAGCTGAAATAAAGGCATTGTGGCCAGTATAGCTGCATTCTGTGAGCACATAAAAAACTAACTAATATATGTTTTACATTTAAAGACATAACAACTAAAAAAAATTACCAGTCTGCCGCTGCTCATTCTTGCACTTGGCAATGCAAGGCTTTGATTTTTGTTGTACGTTGTACCAACGCCTCTCACAGTCATCCTGTGTACGGGGTCCACTCCCAGGGAAGGCACTGTCAGGGTATAAATGTGAAGCAAGTTTCTTAATCGTTTCACTATGGCATGCTTTTTATTTCCCATAACTTCTCCAATAACATTAAATACATGCTGTGATGGAAAGCTAAATCAGTACCAATATTTTATTTACATGCATCATAAGACATTAACTTTTTAGTTGTTATGAACATGGCCATAAATACTACTTTTCATTACCTACTTTTCTAAAATGATTTTCTCTAAGTAGGAGGATATTACACAATACAGCTATACAAAAAAATTCAAAGCATTAATCTTAATTCCATTCTTTTGAGTACTTCTAACCTAACATTATATCACCAGAAACTGTTTGACCAATGCTATCAAAATAATATTTTAATCTTACTTTACCATTCTCATCAAATCTACCTATTCCGATATAGTCTTAACATAAAATATTTGTAAAATTGTTGAGAGCCTGGCATGCCCAACCCACCCACCCCCCAAAAAAAATCTAAATAAGGAATAAATAAAATAACAGGTAAATATGACTTGACTCTCTTATACTAACCCCCTTTCCACCCTAACAAACTTGGGGACCTACCATGTTAGGTTAGGACGTGTTTGGTAGGACATGTTTAGCAGGAGTTGGTTTAGTTATGTTAGATTGTTGAGGGAGTGGGGGTTGCAGCAGAAATGGTCATGATGATGCTATTCACATGGAGCAGTAGGAAAAAGTATGTCCTGTTTGGAAACTCTGTGGTTGTGTTTGTATACAAAAATACCCATATGACGAGGTTAGGTTAGTTTGCAAGTTACTTGAATCATGGATATGTGAATATGTAACAAAAAAAATAAAAGCGTTAACCTTAATTTCATTATCTTGAGTACATTCCAATCTAACATTATATCACCACAATCTGTTTGGCCAATGCTATAAATATACTATTTTAATCTTACTTTACCGTTCTCACGAAACCTACCTATTCCCATATAGTCTTGACATAAAGTACTTGTAAAAGTGTCCATAGTCTGGCATGCCTAGCATCCCCCCCCCAATAAAAATAAATAATAAACAAATAAAAATAAATAAAGAATAAAAAAAGGGCAAATATACCTTAACTAACAATACCAACCCCCTCTTCCCCCCCAACAAACTTGGCATGTTAAGTTAGGATGTGTTCGGTAGGACGGGGCAGGTTTGGCACTTGGGGACCTACCATGTTACGTTAGGATGTGTCAGGTAGGACAGGTTTAGCAGGAGTTGGTTTAGTTATGTTAGATTGTTGAGGGAGTGGGGGTTGCAGCAGAAATGGTCATGATGATGCTATTCACGTGAAGCAGTAGGAAAAAGTATGTTCTGTTTGGAAACTCTGTGGTTGTGTTTGTATACAAAAATACCCATTTGACGAGGTCAGGTTAGTTTGCAAGTTACTTGAATCATGAATATGTGAATATGTAACAAAAAAATAAAAGCATTAACCTTAATTTTATTATCTTGAGTACATTCCAATCTAACATTATATCACCATAATCTGTTTGACCAATGCTATAAATATACTATTTTAATCTTACTTTACCATTCTCACAAAACCTACCCATTCCCATATAGTCTTGACATAAAGTAATTGTAAAAGTGTCCAAAGTCTGGCATGCCTAGCATCCCCCCCGCCCCCCCCCCCCACACTAATAAAAAAAATAATAAACAAATAAAAATAAATAAATAATGAAAACAGGGCAAATATGCCATAACTATCTATACCAACCCCCTCTTCCCCCCCAACAAACTTGGCATGTTAAGTTAGGATGTGTTCGGTAGGACAGGGCAGGTTTGGCATGGTTAGGTTTAGTTATGTTAGGTTGTGAGGGAGAGGGGGTTGTGGCAGAAATGGTCATAATGAAACTATTCAGATACAGAATGAAAAGGTATGTTCTGTTTGGAAGGTCAGTGGTTGTGTTATTATGCAAAAAATACCCAATGGATTAGGTTAGGTTAGTTTGTAAGCTGATTGAACCATGAATATGTGATTACCAACCTTGTTACAGCTTCTGCCACTTCAGTCCACGCTCTCTTCTTATCCTCAGGGGTGATACGGTACTCTTCCCATAACACCCTCTGATTATACGTATTTTTTCTTGAATTTGATGTAAGAAGACCGTTTCATCTGGCGACCAATTAAACTTACTCCTTTTCTGCGCTGGTTCTCCGGCCCGTAGATCATTGGGGCAGATGACGTGGTTATGGTGCGGTAATTTCAGCAGAGCAAGTCGTGACGCAGGCGGGGAGATACGGGCATTGACGAGTGACGGAGTAAAAACAGCCTTTGAGGCTGCTTCTATCTGCCACAAAACTCAGTATTTTCTTGTGTTTGCCATTTATTATGTTTCTGTTGTACATTTATACATCTTTTCTTTTTTTTTCTTTTGAAATATATACTTAATTCATGTCGGATGTTTACGTTTTGCACGGAGGCGTCCTTAGCAACGAGCCCGCCATAAAGAAGAAGAAGAAGAAGATAATAGTAGCCAGGATTTGCTAATACCTACACTCAAAGTTGACGAGGATAGCTTTTACTCTTAATAATTTGAAACTATTAACTTTGATAGTAACTTTAAGAGTAAAAGTTAATAGCTCTCGAGGATACGGGCCCAGGAGTCAGTTAAGAAAGCAAGAAGATCACCAGTACAGTAGAACGCCCCTTGAGGAACCCATACTGGTGATCAGATAGAAGGTCAGAAGTGGATAGATGCTTAATAATCTTCTGATTAAAGATTGATTCAATAGCTTTAGAAATACACGAAAGTAAAGCTATAAGGCGGTAGTTTCCATAGCAAGGTAGTTTGAGGGACTGGATCGGTCACCCTTCTTAGGTACAGGCTGTACGAGGACGTACTTCCAACAGGAAGGAAAGGTAGATGTTGAAAAACAGAGACGAAAGAGTTTGACCAGGCAGGGTGTCAGCACGGAAGCACAGTCTTTAAGGACAATAGGAGACACTTAATGAGGTCCATAAACATTCTAAAAAATCCCATGTTGGAGGCATAAACAGGCTACGTAGGATTGCATTCCTAGATAAGGTTGCCAGCAATCATGTGTGCACCAAGCCAGAGTTTTTACCACCTACTGGTGATGCATGTCAACATCATAGTTTAAGAGTGTATTAGCACATCTTAGAGTGGAAAGGCATTTCAGGCTCAAGTGTTCTAGACTATGGGTGGGGATTCAGAAATGGTGTTTTAGAACCAATAAAGGCATGTGAGGGGTTTGTACTAAAGAATATTCCCCCAAAAGTATTAGATATGGAGGTAAGTGGATGCAAAACAACTATCTGTACTTGTCGAACGCTGGGCATTGTTTGTAATCTGAAATGTAGGAATTGCAGGGGCGGATGTGGCAATTCTGAGAAGCCAGACCTTAGTACTGAGTAAATGTTATTTTCTGCACACTGCCTATGAAATAAAGTAGAATAGCGTCACAGTGCATGACAGTGTTGAAGATGATATGGTTTTCATTCATGTACTTTTTTCTGATATATTACATTTGCTCTAAATATATAAATATAAAAAAGTGTGTGAATACATGAATTCCTTGCTATTTTTTTTTTAAAGTGGAAAGATATTTCTGAGTCCAGTGATATAAGACTCAATTCCGTACATTTCGAAAACTGGGCACTGATTGTAGTTGATGTGGAAAGACTGCAGGACTCCCCCCCTCCCGCGGCCTCGCAACACCCGACTTTCTGCTCAAGCTCATCCCTTTACTGTCCAAATCCCTTACGCAAGAGTTAACCAGCATCTTCACTCTTTCATCCCACACGCTGGTAAACTCTGGAAGAATCTTCCTTCATCTGTATTTCCTCCTGCCTACTACTTGAACTCTTTCAAGAGGAGGATATCAAGACACCTCTCCTCCCGAAATTGACCTATCTTTCGGCCACTCCTCTAACTCTCTATAGGAGCAGTGAGTAGCGGGCTTTTCTTCACATTTGTTACCTTTTTTTATGACCTTGAACTGACTCCTCTGCTGTAAAAAAAAAAGGAGTGGCTGTGTGATTTCAAAGCAGCCAGACCAGACTTCAATGCTCGTTATATGACATTGTTCAGTGTTTTTTGCACATTGTCTGCATACTTAGTACGAACAATTTCACTAGATATGACGAATTTGAAGATGATGCGGTTTTCACATTTGTCTTTTTATTTGGCTGACATTGTACATTTACCGCACAATAAAAAATGAATGGATGAATTCTTCTATATTTTTTACAGCGAGAAAACATTGTTTTTCGGAGTTCAGTGACATACGACTCAGTACTGTTCAGATTGTGTCTAGGTCAGTCATCATATTGACTGAACTAACAACAGCCGACACACCTCCTCCGTCCACCTCCGGGTGCTCGCTCCCAAAATAAATCCCCTGCGGCACAATAACTTCCCTGTGTCCTCTCAGCGGCCTGGAGCACGCCAGCCTCTGGCACTGCCCGCCGGCAGGAGAACTCCTCGAGCACACCTGGGGAGCTGACTCAACAGAATACTGGAGCAGGACGCCGGCGACGTTGTCAATCAACGCAGAAACTCTTCACGATGAGGAAGGAGAATCAACGCTTGTCGCGATCCGTGGGAACACCCTCTGGCCGGGACGAGATTGCCGGCGAGGGGGTGGAGGAAAAGCGGCGCGCCCCAACCCCCGCCGCCTGGTACAACCTCACGGTGTTCCCCAGGGTGATGTTCCCCCGAAGAGTGCACTGCTCCTGTGTGCACACCACCGCCCACCGCTGCATGGACGAGCCACTGCGACTTGTCAAGCACACTGGCTCCCTTCGGCCTGACGGCTACACTCCTGCAGAAGACGTTTCAACACGGCTGTGACAGCACCCCGCGGTGTTGTTCACGGGAGTCGATCGTGCCAGTCTGTTGATCCGTCGCCGGGGAGGTGGCAGAAAGGAACGCTGGGAGCTTCAAAAATCTGAGGCAGCGTTGGCATGGACATCCGTCACGTCTGCAGCCAACACTGCCTTACGCTCGGCGGCTGCGGCCTGACGCGTTAAGACGTCACGCCGCCACAGGTGTTATCGAGCAGCTGGAGTCTGTGCTTTTTAGGTTAAGCACTCAAGAAGCTACTGACTGACAGCGCTGACAGCTTTCGCTGCCAGTCCGTTTGTCGCAGGTGTATGTCAGTCAGATATCGTCGTGCCGCCGTTCCTTCCGGTAACGGAATATCGGAGCGATGTCAAAGGGGGATGTTCTGTGGCGGAGGCAATTTACCGCTATGACGCGAGGCCACTAGTAGTTACTTTCTCCGATCCGTCCCTGCCGCCAGGCGTTCAGGTACGAGGTCAGGCTGCTCGGTATCGACGGAGTGACACAGCGAGGTCCGCCACCCCAGTTGTAATACCCAGGATTCAACTTTCCTACACATCCACACGGCTTGTGCGTGCCTGGAAACACACGAGAAATTAGTCCAGACCCAGACAACGGGGAAGCAACATTTCCGACGCCTGGCATTGGGCCCGCGACCTGCCCGACGGGAAGCCACTCGTCTACCATTGGGCTAAGGAGGTACCCTACTGGCCGAGTGGGCTTTTTAGGGGCTTTCTGCATCGGGCGAGTCACTACACAGTAACGCAGGTTGTATCGGCCACGAGCGTCGAGGTTGACGGTATGCCTCGTCATTTGCGTGGGCTGCGACTATAGTCCATCGACTCTAACTTGAGCCCTGTGGCTTGGCCCGGGGATACCCCCATTGTTTACAGATCTAGCGATGACCTGCGCATGGCGATCTGTCTCACTGTTAGTCTGTACGTTATGTATTTATGGAAAATATATATATTCATAATACGACTGCATGGTGTTATGAATGGCTTGGAATTTGAGGGAAAGACAACGACTCAGTAAACCTTATATATCACTTGGCAACGTTGCTCATGCAACGATGCCGCCTAAGTGACCTTGGCAACAGGCACCAGGCCGCACCATTCAGCGTTCCGCCACAATTGACTACTCAAGCAGATCTCACTCTCGCGCCCTGCACAGATATGCGAAAGAGAGAGAGAGAGAGAGAGAGAGAGAGAGAGAGAGAGAGAGAGAGAGAGAGAGAGAGAGAGAGAGAGAGAGAGAGAGAGAGAGAGAGAGAGAGAGAGAGAGAGAGAGAGAGAGAGAGAGAACCTCTCTGAGGAGAGTAATAGAGTGATGTGGCACCAGCGCGGTCTCGTGGAAGTCCCTGAATCGCGCCCAAGGGCTCAAGTTAAAATCGATAGCTCCGTCGCTGCCACCCCTGCCGAAGGAACTCCTGGCCAAACACAGGCCGGGTATGGAAGGCAGAAGAGGACGGCCTGCTCATCGATGTGCGGGCTCCTTCGAATGGCTCGGCGACGAGCGACGGCGAAAGCTTGATTGAGGAAGACAGTCCAGGAAGAGTGTGCGGTCACTCTTATGTGGCTCTGTCATGTTCAGGTGTGTGTGTGTGTGTGTGTGTGTGTGTGTGTGTGTGTGTGTGTGTGTGTGTGTGTGTGTGTGTGTGTGTGTGTGTGTGTGTGTGTGTGTGTGTGTGTGTGTGTGTGTGTGTGTGTGTGTGTGTGTGTGTGTGTGTGTGTGTGTTCAGCTCATATGAGTGTGTTTGCACTTGCTTCGAAGGCCTAGACATTGTATGTTTTTTTAAGCTTCATGAGGTTCATCAGTTCCAACAAAGCGGGAGCAGCGTTGGTTGTCTTCCCCTTTCCTGCAGCCAGCCGCCTCTACAGCCTCGACTCGCGTCCTTGCTGGTTCCCTCAGTCAGGTCCCCTCGCACCTCGAGGGAGCCGTTAGTGCGAGACCTCTCAGTTATTGATCACCCATTGCTGCCTGTCTCTCAGCCAGGGCACAGTCCTGTTGCGTGCGTCAACCTCGATACTTAGTACCTTGAAATCTTATGCTCCCTATGTTGTGGATATCAACCAAACGCCTTTTACAAAGCTACATATATTACCAATGTCCTTTGACTTGTTTATCTCGCCAACTGAGGAAAGGGCCTTGTGAAATGTTAGTAGTGTTGACAAGCAGGATTTGTTCTTTCGCTAATTGTAAGCTCTCGTTATCTGCCATCCGTTTAATTTAGCTAGGCAACGGGGTTCTGCATTTACCTAATATTTTTTATCTGACTCCACCGCCATAATTTGAGCGACGTTCGTCATCTTCGAGTTAATGAGAACAACCCCATGCTGTGTAGGGTCATAGCATACGTATGTAGATATGGAAAATGAGTATCTTCTTTTCTTGTTTGTTTTCCTTAGTATTTTAAAATGTAAATTATCTTTTCAGTGAGCTTTATCATTTTATCACTTAGATCGGAGTGCATTTATGACTTCATCGGCAGTCATTCCAGCGTTATGCCGGGCATGGATGTGACTGTTTAGTAAAATTGTGACCATTATCATTCCTGACGACGGGCACCAGCGAGGGAAGGTGACGGCAGGGTGAGGAAGGCTTGTGGGAGAGGAGGAGTTTCTTGTTCCGTTCACAGCTGTCACAACACTCGCCAGTACGTGTCCCTGACCCACACTCTCTCTCCCCACAGAATTACTTGTGTCGGCTGCGGGCGGAACGTGGCCGCTTGGACTCCAGCAGGCAGAGTGAGGAACGCCGTCGTCTCTTTATAAAGGGCATTGACGACATCCTGAAGACTATCGAGGGTGATACCCCTTGGCAGGCCGCGTGGCCCAAGGGCAAGCCGAAGGCACTCAGCGCCCTCATGGTGGAGGCTGTGCACGCCAAGTGTCCCCTGACCGCGGCCTTCCTGCACCGGGCCGGCGCGTGGTCCTTCCTCAGCGGGGATAGGGGGGCCAGTGCCTTGGCCACCGCGCTGGAGGAGGGCCACAAGGGCATGGCCGAGCTGCTGGTCAAGCACCTGGGAACCAGCATCTACTCCGACGTTCATCTTCTGAACCGCATAAAACCCGAGGAGCGGCGGCGGCTGGAGCAGGTGAGTCGTAGTCCCTCATCACCCGACTGCTTTTTTTTTTTTCGGCGTCGCCTTTACCGCCGGTAGACTCTCTTGAGGGCCTCTTAGACGAGCCCAGCCTGTAGGTGGCGCAGGTGTGCATTATGTGTAGTGGCTGCCGCGATGTGTGACTCCTGCTTGGCTCATGCTGCCGGGGCGCGGAGAAAAACTCGCCGGGCATAATCTTGTCGGGTAAATGGAAAGGGGAAAAAAATTCAACGAGCTCACCGAGTTAGGTTCGGTTATTTTTTCGTGTTATTTTGCACTTACTCGGTGTGTTTATGTCCGGTGAAGTTATGTCCGGGGAGGTTATGTCCGGTGAGATTATGTCCGGGGAGGTTATGTCCGGTGAGGTTATGTCCGGTGAGGTTATGTCCGGGGAGGTTATGTCCGGTGAGGTTATGTCCGGTGAGATTATGTCCGGGGAGGTTATGTCCGGTGAGGTTATGTCCGGGGAGGTTATGTCCGGTGAGGTTATGTCCGGTGAGGTTATGTCCGGTGAGGTTATGTCCGGTGAGGTTATGTCCGGTGAGGTTATGTCCGGTGAGGTTATGTCCGGGGAGGTTATGTCCGGTGAGGTTATGTCCGGTGAGGTTATGTCCGGGGAGGTTATGTCCGGTGAGGTTATGTCCGGTGAGGTTATGTCCGGTGAGGTTATGTCCGGTGAGGTTATGTCCGGTGAGGTTATGTCCGGTGAGGTTATGTCCGGTGAGGTTATGTCCGGTGAGGTTATGTCCGGTGAGGTTATGTCCGGTGAGGTTATGTCCGGTGAGGTTATGTCCGGTGAGGTTATGTCCGGTGAGGTTATGTCCGGTGAGGTTATGTCCGGTGAGGTTATGTCCGGTGAGGTTATGTCCGGTGAGGTTATGTCCGGTGAGGTTATGTCCGGTGAGGTTATGTCCGGTGAGGTTATGTCCGGTGAGGTTATGTCCGGTGAGATTATGTCCGGTGAGGTTATGTCCGGTGAGGTTATGTCCGGTGAGGTTATGTCCGGTAAGGTTATGTCCGGTGAGGTTATGTCCGGTGAGGTTATGTCCGGTAAGGTTATGTCCTTCTCACATGCTGCCGCCGGTGCTCCACTAAAAGGTGTTTTCTGAAGTTTGGGTTGATTAAAGATCTGGGCAGCATGCGGGTAATCTTCCGCCACTCGGCGATAGTCGAAAATTGTCAACGTTCTTCGGGTTCACTGGGCCCGCGCGCGTGGCACAGTCTGAGGCAAAAGTTCCTCCCACAGCCGTCACAAATCTCGCCGAGGAAACCAACCGTGACCTTCGTTCACATCATGGCGAGGCGTTCACTCCAACTAGTGACGCTCCCGTTAAAATAACACATAATTGAAATACTTCCCGTCTCTGTGTTATAGGTGATCCCGATGCCATGATTGTCTCTTAGGGTACATGTACTTGTCCCTGTGGCCTAAACAGTCCCTGCAGGATGGCTCCTGTAAACTCCGGGCAGGCTGCTCTGACCTTCTTGGTCACGCTTGACCTGTAAAACACGCAGCGATGCCGAAACATTCAAATGGCCCAAACACCTAACTCGACCCTCAACGCTTAGCACCAAGACAAGCACCAGGTAACGACGCTGCGCTAAACCATCTTTTCCTAGACGAACAACGTGAATCACTGCATAATACGTTGTTAGCCATTTTGTAGCAGAAATTCAAATCGAATAATTTAAAGCAACAACTGATGCCAACATACATACTAGACAGTTGTGCAGCCGCACTACGCGTGAAACAAGAACAAACACAGACGGTGCCTCCCGCCACTGGTGACCCGCCACGGCCCGCAGACACTATAGTGAAACCAGATTGGCGAGATCTAAGTCCATATACACCAAGTCAAGTCCTACGCAGGTTTGTGGGAGGAGACACGGCCGAGGCGTGGTTTATGCGTGACACTGCTTGGCGCCAAACTAGAGAATGTAGAAACTGGGATTTAGAGAAAACGAGAAAGGCGGACCAATTTAAATCAGTCACTTCAACATGCCCTCCCTCACACCCCACACCGACGTTTGTAGTCATTGAAATTACAGTCACGCATTAGCACAATAAAAAGACATATTTTTTCGTCAGTGGCTTGCCTGAACGCGCTGTGAAAGAAGGCGAGAATGCACATCCAGAGTGCACATGCGGCCCCAACTTTAGTCACCCCTCAACTGGCGGGTATTTTTTTTTTTTTTTAGCTCCCGCTGCTCCGCCCCAAAACCGCCTCCTGCGCGTACCGGTCGCAGTTTTGAAGCAGAGTGCACGTGTACAGGCATCAGAGATACCCAGACGGTTCAAATGCGACGATGAAGCAATAACACTGTTTGACTCAACATATTTACCGCCCAGGCAGCCTCGGTCTTGTAATGTTCACCGCCATGAACATTGGCAAACGACACACGAGGCTGAAGCATACCTTCGTTCGCCTTAAAGGCCCACAGCCTTAGCACAGGCGCCGGGGCTGGCACACTGAGGTGCCGCCGCGGAGGCTCCGGCCCCTCCGCCACAAAGCAGTGCGGCGCGACAACTCTATTTCGAGAGTTCCTTCACCAGGCCACTCCTCCAGAAGGTATTCCTCTATAGTAAATAGACATTCACAACCTGAACACCCGACAATACATATCAGACCCTAAAACCTAAGACAGTGTCATATAGTTAAACATTAACAAAATAACTTAACAATAAAATATTACTCAAGAAAAAGGAAACTGCTGCTCAGTACGGTGTACTGTGCTGATGAAACCCGTTCACTGTTCTACACACCGCCTCCGAGGTACAGTTCGGGCACACTTACACCATTTGGCTGATCGCCGCAGCCTAAAGGTCTGGCTGCTAATGGGCAGGCGACGAGCAAGCGGTGGAACAGGGGACAAGTGTTTGGGAGATTGTGTCGAGCTGCCAGGCGGAGAAACTGTGTTTCCGAGCCCCCCTCAATCCCTGGTAAAAGGTTAAGCGTGCTGTGGCATCCGGCCCTAAGCCCCGTAATTCCGGTTGGGAGAGTCTTTGGTTAGGAGAGATGTAGAGCATCGGCCTATAGTATAGCTCACACAGGCACAAAGCTGCCTCGACCAAGTATACACAACTGATAGTCGTCTGTTGTTGACAAATCACGTGTTAGTCGTTCAATAAGTTAAGACCTCAGCCCCGTTGTTGGGCCTCCTCCTTGAAAGAATTGGGTATCTCTCTACCAGCCGTCTGGGGGGTTGCGCGGCATGCACCGCCTTCCTCCACTGAGGTATATCCCCAACGAAATAAAAAATAAAAAAATAATAATTTTGTTTGTCATTTCGTCCATAAGTTTACAGCAAATCTCTCTATAACCACGGCGATGACTCCGCATGAGGGAAGGAAGCTGCTGCGAGGGATCAACATGCATCGGCTGAGAATCGCTTTAATTAATTGACTTTAACCTTTATACTCGTGTCTCACGGAGCGGACCTGATTAGGATGCACCTTTACCACTGTGCACTGCCCCCTCAAAGGCAAAGCGGCATGCCCCGCCACCTTCGCTGTCCCTTCTGCACGAGAGAGAGAGAGAGAGAGAGAGAGAGAGAGAGAGAGAGAGAGAGAGAGAGAGAGAGAGAGAGAGAGAGAGAGAGAGAGAATCTGTGGGAAGGTAGTTTAAGAAGCAAATATTCGTTCCAGACATTCTCAATAGCTTTCAAGATGTCTTTGGCAGCAGCAAAAGTTCCACCAAAGCGGCTGAGAGCACTCAGTTAGGACACATATATTAACCAAACTCAGATCATATTACTCTCAGCATACCTTCAGGACAATAAAAGTTGAATTCACCAAACTAAACATCATGCTGAATCTGGCAACATTCACTGGTAAGTTGACAAAACGGCATTAATGATCCTACATGCCACACTGAGTGCAAGTTTATCTGACAGTGTTGTATTGAAGGTTGTCAATGGGAACGTGTTTCCCTAATATGCTGTGTGATCAGCGCTGGGCCGCGTCTGTGTGGCACGGCACACACGCAGCCTTCTCGCAACGGTGATCGTTCACGCCACGTCCACGCCCTCTGCCTCTTCCACCGGCTTGGTTATGTCCACACACGCGGATAAGACATTCGGCGGTTCTCGTGGACTGTGTGTTTCGCCGTGTGCGGGTGCGGTGTCCTGGAGGACCCGAGTTCAGGTCCGACCCGCTGCTACGAGCTGAAAATTTTCAATTATCGCCGAGCGGCTTAAAACTACCTAAATGCTGTCCTGAAGGCCACCTATCAACCTAGCGACACTCTATACGGAGGAGCAAAGATGAGTTCCGGGAGGCAGCATGACTCAAAACAAGATGGCACCACTATAAACACTTGCCTGAACCACAGACGGGCCTGGGCCGAGCAGCAGGCCCAGCCAAGATAGTCTACCGGTGTGACTGGCCGAACACACACAAAAAAAAAAAAACTCCCGCACTGCTAATGGGCAGGCGACGAGCAAGCGGTGGAACAGGGGACAAGTGTTTGGGAGATTGTGTCGAGCTGCCAGGCGGAGAAACTGTGTTTCCGAGCCCCCCTCAATCCCTGGTAAAAGGTTAAGCGTGCTGTGGCATCCGGCCCTAAGCCCCGTAATTCCGGTTGGGAGAGTCTTTGGTTAGGAGAGATGTAGAGCATCGGCCTATAGTATATCTCTTTTATCGAGACTCAAATGCACTTGGCCGCAGAGGTGCCCTTTTCGCTCGCTGAGTTTCCTGCCAGCTGATTGGATGAATATGCGATGTTCGAATACGTGGTTTTATTTGAAATAATTACCAGTTAGTGTGAATACTGAATAACAGCAACGGCGTTACGGGAGCAGCAGTCATCAGACAGCTGCGGTCGTCCGGTGAGGGAGGTCGTGTGCGGCAGGAGAAACCTGTCCGTCATCAAGTGACTGTCGGCAAACAAAGAAAGAGGTAGGAGATTGCAACGTGGAACCTGCGAACTTTGTATCAGGCGGGAAAACTAGATTAATGCGCACCATGAAATGAAAAGGTTGACTATAAGTGCCTTAGGAGTTAGTGAAGTGGAGTGGCCGGGAAGTGGAGAAGTACAATAAGAAAAGAGTCAATTTGTTTATTCGGGAGGAGACAGGCACGAGAGGGGTTGGTAGTCTCGAGGGTTACTGGGCGGTTTCAGACAGAATAATGTTGGTGAGGTTACGTGGAACTCCAATGGACAACAATGTCATACAGGTGTACCAGCCCCGGTGTGGAGAGCTGGACTCTGTCAGTGGAGACGGTGAGGAGACCAGAGGCGGTGGAGATGTGGTTGTGGAGGAGAATGATGAGGATCCCATGGACGGTAAGAAGGACGAATGAAGCAGTGCTGGAGGTGGCGGGAGAGACGAGGGCCTTGATGAGGGCGGTGAGAGGAAGACGGCTGAAGTTTTTCGGCCATGCATGAGGAGAGAAGGACTGGAGAATTTGATTATGACTGGAATGGTGGAGGGAAGAAGAGGAAGAGGAAGACCAGGAGTATAATATATGGATGGATTGGTGAAGCTGGCGCGAGGGGTGACATATGGGCAGCTCATCAGGGCTGCGAGGGACAGAGGAAGATGGAAGTCCAGGGTTGCCGACGTCTTGGAGGATATGGCGCAGCGCTGATGTGAATGTGAACCAAAACTTGCTTACTAAGTCAAGTTTCTCCCTCCGATATATGTTTCGTCAGTATAAATGATAGCGGGCAGAATCCTATTTTCTCTTGTTATCACGCGTCGCCCAGGTCAGCAACACAGGCACGCGTTCAGACGCACGCCGCCTCGTGCGTGTTTTCTCACCTTGGAACAAGTTGCAATGACCACAGGAAAAATGTAAATATAAACGGTTTTCTTATGGGGAAACTTGACAAAAGAAACGGTAGCGATTTACAAGTTTAGGCTAGGGGAGTTTATATGCCTTTTGAGTATCTTTATTCCTCGTGAGTATGAAATGAATATGAATAATCCACGTCACGTTATGACGTCATGCGGAAAGGTTCGCTTTGAAAGCTCGACCAAAAGAGATTGGTCTTTGCTTGTTTATAGTCAAAAGGCGTAGAAATAAATCTATGAAGCCATTCAAATCACACGCAGCATACTGTCCCGGTGTTTTCAGTGTTTTAATGTAGCAACAATGGCACACAGTGGCCGAAATGGACCTTTTACGCCGCCGCTTACCCGTGTATCACATACTTGGTATTGTTGCTTCATACGTTTGTTCTCCTCTACAGATTGATCATTCACCTCCCGCCCCAAGCAAAGCGTATCAATATTTGATTTTCTAGAATATTTTACCTTAAAAAATATTTTCGAGAAAAAGGGCTCAAAGTTTCCAGTCGATACATCTCCCTTGTGGCTGGTCCAAAATGCAGTTTTCACTAATGAATATAATGTGAATGAGCGCACCAAAAATAATCATCAACCTTCAGTAAGTAAGTGTACAAATATACGAGTATGTGCGTTTACTTAGCACAGGGGCAGCAGCCATGCAACCTGGCACCAGCTGCTTCTCTGTCCTCGCACCTTTGCCGGGTTCGTGCAAAGTATCCCGCCGCTGGGTGTTGTTTTACCAGCAGTGGGTGCTTCCCAGTCCCCCAGTGTTACCTCTCTCCTAGCACGCAAGGGTTACTGCGACAAATGTCACACCCTCCTCTCTCTTCCTTCGTTCTTCCTCTTCTAGTTTCTTGTGCGTTTTCTGCCTTCTCTCCTCTTTCTTGCCCTCTGTGATGTTCATCGCTGGCACTCTCTTTGTGTCCCGTCGGGTGGCCACTCGCAAGCCTACATCACCAAACCTTCCGCGTGCGAGATCACACGCCCCTCGGTGAAGTGTGTCACTGCCTGCACCACTGCAAATTGCACTCTTTATGTCACGAACATCGTTGTCTTTGTCAAATATGTCCAATTGACAGAGTGCAGGGACTCATTGGCATTCTGAGTCTCAGCCGTGCACCTCTCGAGCAATTCACTAATAGCCAGACGCTGGTACACCGGCACGGTGACTCTCAGCCCTCCAGGGCGTAGGTACGTTTTCATGATTCCCAGGGACTTCATCCTCCGCCACCGCCCTCTGGTAGGAATCGGGGCCTGTGGGGCAGGGGATGCACGCAGCCACGCCCCCTCGCCACGCTGCTGCCAGCCAAGCCACCCGCGAGCATTTCTCTGCGCTTTCTTCTTCCGAGAAGGATTTTGAGAAATCGATCTTTACACCCCAGTCTCCCCTTGAGTCCACAATGTACTCAAATTAGTCGGGTGAGCGCGGAGAGTGTGTTAGCCAGCAGTAGGCTATTTTTGGACCTATTCTGTTGATGCATCAGATACTACTACACACTAATGGTATTTTCCTCACCTGTAAATATGAAACTAACGAACATAACGACAGCCACATTCACTGTTTCTCCACTCTGCGTTATAACAAGTGGGAAAACACACGTGGAGCAGCCCGCATCCAAACACGTCTTAATGTCGCTGCCTTGGGCGACGGGCGTAAGCCACTACTTCCGTGAATGTGTATGTGTCTGTTCTGGTCCCCCTACTATAGAATGGATATCAAGATGTTAGAATCTGTACAGAGGAGGATAACAAAGATGATTCAGGGGGTGAGAAACTTGCCTTATGAAGACAGGTTGAAGCATTTAAATCTACACTCTCTAGAAAGGCGAAGGTTGCAAGGAGACTTGATCGAAGTCTGTAAATGGATAAGGGCTTTAACAAAGGGGATGTCAATAAGATTTTAATAGTTAAAGAACCAGGTAGGACGCGTGACAATGGTTTTAAGTTAGACAATTTCAGATTCAACAAAGACATAGGCAAGAATTGGATCACCAATGGAGTGGTGGACGAATGGAACAGGCTTGGGGGCCATGTTGTGGGTGCCAATACCGTAGATACATTCAAGAAGACGTTAGATAAAGCCATAGATGGTGAGGTAAGGTGGGGTTGAGTGTACAGGAATAGCCTTGTATAGGCCAACCGGCCTCTTGCAGACTCCTTACGTTCTTATGTTCTTATGTTTACTCCCAGGTGGCGTGGCCGTGTGTGTGTGTGTGTGTGTGTGTGTGTGTGTGTGTGTGTGTGTGTGTGTGTGTGTGTGTGTGTGTGTGTGTGTGTGTGTGTGTGTGTGTGTGTGTGTGTGTGTGTGTGTGTGTGTATACTCCCAGGTGGCGTGGCCTTGTGTGTGTGTGTGTGTGTGTGTGTGTGTGTGTGTGTGTGTGTGTGTGTGTGTGTGTGTGTGTGTGTGTGTGTGTGTGTGTGTGTGTGTGTGTGTGTGTGTGTGTGTGTGTGTGTGTGTGTGTGTATACTCTGTGGTGGCGTGGCCTTGTATGTGTGTGTGTGTGTGTGTGTGTGTGTGTGTGTGTGTGTGTGTGTGTGTGTGTGTGTGTGTGTGTGTGTGTGTGTGTGTGTGTGTGTGTGTGTGTATACTCTGTGGTGGCGTGGCCTTGTATGTGTGTCTGTGTGTGTATACTCTGTGGTGGCGTGGCCTTGTATGTGTGTCTGTGTATGTATACTCTGTGGAGGCGTGGCCTTGTATGTGTGTCTGTGTATACTCTGTGGTGGCGAGGGCTTGTATGTGTGTCTGTGTATGTATACTCTGTGGTGGCGAGGGCTTGAATGTGTGTCTGTGTGTGTATACTCTGTGGTGGCGAGGCCTTGTATGTGTGTCTGTGTGTGTATACTCTGTGGTGGCGAGGGCTTGAATGTGTGTCTGTGTGTGTATACTCTGTGGTGGCGAGGGCTTGAATGTGTGTCTGTGTGTGTATACTCTGTGGTGGCGAGGGCTTGAATGTGTGTCTGTGTGTGTATACTCTGTGGTGGCGAGGGCTTGAATGTGTGTCTGTGTGTGTATACTCTGTGGTGGCGAGGGCTTGAATGTGTGTCTGTGTGTGTATACTCTGTGGTGGCGAGGGCTTGAATGTGTGTCTGTGTGTGTATACTCTGTGGTGGCGTGGCCTTGTATGTGTGTCTGTGTGTATACTCTGTGGTGGCGAGGCCTTGTATGTGTGTCTGTGTGTGTATACTCTGTGGTGGCGTGGCCTTGTATGTGTGTCTGTGTGTGTATACTCTGTGGTGGCGAGGGCTTGTATGTGTGTCTGTGTGTGTATACTCTGTGGTGGCGTGGCCTTGTATGTGTGTGTCTGTGTGTGTATACTCTGTGGTGGCGAGGCCTTGTATGTGTGTCTGTGTGTGTATACTCTGTGGTGGCGAGGCCTTGTATGTGTGTCTGTGTGTGTATACTCTGTGGTGGCGTGGCCTTGTATGTGTGTCTGTGTGTGTATACTCTGTGGTGGCGAGGCCTTGTATGTGTGTCTGTGTGTGTATACTCTGTGGTGGCGTGGCCTTGTATGTGTGTCTGTGTGTGTATACTCTGTGGTGGCGTGGCCTTGTATGTGTGTCTGTGTGTGTATACTCTGTGGTGGCGTGGCCTTGTATGTGTGTCTGTGTGTGTATACTCTGTGGTGGCGTGGCCTTGTATGTGTGCACTGCGAGCGCAATGGGTGACTGTTCGTCGACAATTGGGACCTCTTCTTTGGCAACGACGCCCTCTACTCCCGTGACGGGATACACTTGACGTTCAAGGGTGTTGAGGCTCTCTCTGTCTCCCTTGAGCGAGCACTTGGTACCCTGAGGGATTTTTTAGTATAGGCGAGGGGGGGAGGAGTAATGGGAACAATGGGAGGAGTAATTGGAGAGGACATCTAGCTAATAATACAACCAGGCAGCTCAGAAGTAATTATAGGGGAGTAACAGAGGGCGGGCTAAGAGGTTTCTTTACTAACAGCAGGAGCCTCAGAAACAAGATAGACTTACTAAGGGGTGAAGCTTGTTCAGAAAATTTTGACACAATAGCGATCACTGAGACATGGATAGACACTGCCAATAGAAATTTTAGATCGGAATTTGAAATAACGGGTTATCAGATGTTTCACAAAGACAGAAGGGGCAGAAAGGGAGCTGGTGTTGCGCTATATGTTAAAGACTCACTGAAATGTTTAGTTAACAATTCAGTCAAAACTAACATGGATTCAGGATCAGTTTGGGTGGACGTTTACAAAGGGAAAGAAAAACTAACTCTAGGAGTTCTGTACAGGTCACCCAACCTTAACAGGCAGGACACGAGTATATTACTACAGGAGATTGGCAGGGCGAGGAGGAGTAAAAATGTTTGCGTAATGAGGGACTTTAATTATAGGAATACAGATGGGAAGACCTAGTGGGTGACCTGGAAGCCGAGGATTTTCTTGAAATTATACAAGATAATTTCCTTAAGCAGGTAGTTACTGAGCCTACCAGAGGAGATAACATATTAGACTTAGTCCTAACTAATAATGGAAACTTGCTACATGAGCTGGAGGTGGGCGGAGAGTTAGGAAATAGTGACCACAGAACGGTTCGTTTTAGCTTGGACTGGGCGTTAACCCGCGAACCAAACCCAGTGTTAGTGCCAGATTTTAGAAGAGCAAATTACGAGGGGCTTCGAAGACATCTTGAAGGGGTAAACTGGGATAACTAAGGGATTCATGAGGGCCAGAACTGTGGGTTGGAGAGCCAGGAGAACCAGGTAGAAATGTCTTACAATAATTTAGTTAGAGTAATAGTAGAGGGGCAAGGACAGCATATACCACAGCGAACACTTAGAAAAGAAAACAATGATCCTAAGTGGATGACTCGTGGACTAAAACACGAGATTGGGTTAAAGAAGGGAATTTATCAGAAAATAAAGAATGGTGAAACACATCTCAGGGGCCGGTATGTCGAACTATCTAGATTAGTGAAGAAAAACACCAGGATAGCAAAAAGGAACTATGAGATCAAAGTAGCAAATGAGGCGAAAAGTAATCCTAAGGGCTTCTTTCAGATGTATAGAACAAAAACAAGGGAGAAAATTGGACCGCTGAAAACAAACCCAGGGGAGCTAGTAGAAAATTACGAAAATATGAGCACATTGATGAACGACTACTTCCTTTCAGTATTCACACAAGAGGATCGAACGACTATTACGAAAAGGGTTCAGGTGTACGAGGGCGGGGATGGCGATAAATTGAGGGATATAATCACTACCAGGCAAGTAGTTCAGGATGAAATAGATAAGCTAAAGAAGAATAAGTCGCCAGGTCCTGACGGGATATTTCTGAGGGTATTAAAGGAATTAGGTGATGTACTCAGTGACCCACTAACCGATATCTTTAAGATGTCGGTAAATACTGGCTATGTACCCAGCCTATGGAAAGTAGCTAATGTGACGCCGATTTTCAAAAACGGGGACAGGTCAGCTGCTTCAAACTATCGCTCAATTAGCTTAACATCGGTTATAGGCAAGATGCTGGAGTCCATAATAGCCAGGAACATTCGGGAGCACCTAGAGAAACATAGCTTAATTCACGACTCGCAGCATGGGCTCACTAAAGATAGGTCATGCCTCACCAATCTCTTGTCCTTCTACAATAAAGTATTTGAGGCGGTAGACAGAGATGAAAATTATGATGTAATATATCTTGATTTTAGTAAAGCGTTTGACAGAGTTCCTCACCAACGACTGTTGCTTAAATTACTGGCTCACGGAGTAGAGGGTAAGGTTTTGAACTGGGTCAAGGCGTGGCTTAGCAATAGGAAGCAAAGAGTGCAAATCAATGGTAAAAGATCTGACTGCGGATGTGTTACGAGTGGGGTCCCACAAGGTTCGGTATTAGGTCCACTTTTGTTTATTATTTATATCAATGACTTAGATACAGGAATTACTAGTGATGTTAGTAAGTTTGCAGATGATACCAAGATCGGTAGAGTAACTGAGTCGGATCACGACGCTATTATTCTCCAAGGTGAACTCAACAGATTGTATGACTGGGTGGATAAATGGCAGATGGAGTTCAATGTTAGGAAGTGCAGTATTCTGAGTGTAGGTAGGAACAACCCCTCACATAACTATTGCTTAAACGACACTCTCATAAGCAGGTCTGGGTGCGAGAGAGATTTAGGGGTCTTAGTGAGCTCTGATGTCCGTCCAAGGGCACAATGCATTCAAGCTAGAAATAGAGCAAATAGGGTACTGGGTTTTATTTCAAGGAGCGTAAGCAACAGAAGCGCCGATGTCTTTCTCAAACTATATTTAGCATTAGTTGGACCTCATCTTGACTATGCGGTTCAGTTCTGGTCACCTTACTATAGAATGGATATCAAAATGTTAGAATCAGTGCAGAGGAGGATGACTAAGATGATTCAGGGGTTGAGAAACTTGCCATACGAGGAAAGACTCAAACAGTTAAACTTGCATTCTCTAGAAAGGCGAAGGGTGGGTGGAGACATGATAGAGGTTTATAAATGGATGAAGGGCCTTAATAAGGGGGATATTCATAAGGTTTTGTTAGTAAGAGAACCGGGTAGTACACGGAGTAATGGGTTTAAACTGGATAAATTCAGATTCAACAGAGACATAGGCAAAAATTGGTTTACTAACAGGGTTGTGGATGAGTGGAATAGGCTTAGCAGTCATGTGGTGAGTGCCAATACAATTGTCACATTCAAAAATAGATTAGATGAATTCATGGACAGCGATATTAGGTGGGGTTAGATACACGGGAGCTTAGGTTCAAAGGAGCTGCCTTGTACAGGCCTACCGGCCTCTTGCAGACTCCTACGTTCTTATGTTCTTATGTACTACCAAAAAGGTATGTGTATATTTGGGGCTAGTGGGCGGGGCTGTGCATTCAGACACCCGCCTCTCTGTGACCGCTTCATTAGAGATGGATACGGCATTCATGGGTGCAACCTGAGGACAAAATGAAGGCACCTGCACCCGTCAATATGCAAGGGCTCGTGGAAAAAGAGAGAGTGCACCAAAAATAATTGTGAGTTCCCACACCTTAAAGGAAGAAAAAGAACCAAAATCCAGCCTCAACAACAAACACCCCCAAGAACGCCTGTAGCTGTAGCTTCCCCAGCCACCCCAACAAGTACAGGCACAGGCAGGCCAGGGTGGAGAGTAGATGGGGTTCCACCAGGAAAAAGAACAAATAAGGGGACTCAGAGCTCAATAATATACCTCATGGGAATGATGAAGCCACATATGGAAATACCAAAGCCAGCTCACCCATGTGGAAGAGCAACACCCATATATTCAACTTGTCACTAATTTATACAAACATACAAGGTCTCTACCCAAGCAGCAACCAATGTAAAATACCCTTCCTGGAAAGACTTGCTGCGGAGACACCAACAATCCTATCTTTGTCAGAGACCCACCTTGCCCCTAAAATCCTAGACCTAGAAATTAATATTAAAGGATGTAACTCCTAAAGACAAGATAGGCAAGGCCGTACACATGGGGGAGTCGTAATCTACGTCCCTGAAGCAATCCCCTGCAAAACACTCTTGACTCACTCAAATGGAGTGTGCGACAACTATCACGTGTGTGAGAGTCACGTGTGTGACAACTGCTACTTGTTTCTACTAATAATTCAATAAATGCGTGGTCAATATCAAGAGTCTGCCCTGGCGGTCTGTAGAAAAGTCAAATTACAATTTTGCGAGATTTATTTTTGATTTCAATGAAGACCGTGTCTACATTGGTTATAATATCTGTTTTCACGGATACTGGATGGAGAGAGTTGTGGATATAAAAGATAACGCCTCCACCCTGTCTGTTCTCTCTTTCATGACTAAAGATGGTATAACCCGGTAATCTATATTCCGCAATGAAATCTCTATTTGAAGTGTCTATCCAAGATTCTGTGACTCCGATGATGTGATAATGATTTGTAGCTGCGAGGACTTCTAAGTCTTCAAATTTGTTACGTAGGCTGCGACTTAGATACGCTCTGACAAATACAGATCCAGTCTCTCTCTCTCTCTCTCTCTCTCTCTCTCTCTCTCTCTCTCTCTCTCTCTCTCTCTCTCTCTCTCTCTCTCTCTCTCTCTCTCTCTCTCTCTCTCTCTCTCTCTCTCTCTCTCTCTCTCTCTCTCTCTCTCTCTCTCTCTCATGGAGCCAGGCGACGAGTGAGAAGACTTTAGTCGATTAACTCCATCTGTCCACTGGCGAACGTAGATGTGGCACCTGCACATTGTTGGTTCATGATTGCGTAAAGATCAACTTTTTATTTTCAGTGATGTATTTGAATTTTTGTTTATACAAAACCCTCAAGCCCTCTTACATAAATCAGAACCATGCCGATTTGCAGCGGTAATATACCATACCAGTGCTGTCCAAACTTTTTCGCCTATTGTAGCCTATATTACCTTCTCCTACTGTTACGTACCCCATTGTTGATTAAACTCAATTATGTTATATTATATTAATATTATATTATAATATATTTAGGTACACGTACATTACTCGTCCTTCCTAGGTACCCGTCCCTCCCTCTCTCCTTTCCTTCATAGAACATGGGAAGTTTCTGCTGTGTGTGTGTGTGTGTGTGTGTGTGTGTGTGTGTGTGTGTGTGTGTGTGTGTTCATCGTCTTTTCACGTACCCCTTTGATCTATGTTGCGTACCCCCAGGTGTACGCGGACCCCAGTTTGGACAACTCTGTACTATACAAGCACACGAAAGACAAACTCATTTCAAACTGTAAAGTCAGATCATACTCGAACGATTTTTAGCATTACAAATGCCAATAATTCATCCCACTGCAAGTGCTACAAAAAAGGCTATCTCGCCCTTCAAGTGCCTATACATAAGGAATTTTCATAATTTATTGAATGTAAATAACATAGCTAGTATTCGAAATAGCCGAGCATCACATTCATCTATGGAGGTAGGATGGGAGAAGAGACGCTGCTCGCTCCGCGCGCTTCACTTAATTCACTAGTAAGTGAGGCCTGACAGTCCGGCCGACGCTTCGGCCACGACTGGCAAGAGCCCGCTTGTCACGCTGCGCTGTGGTCTTTCCCTGGAGGTTGGACGGGTAGTACACACCTGTATTATATTTTTTTACATTAAACGAAGACATAAATAGTTAATACATTAAAAAGTAAAATGTAGATATTAAACGTATAATACTTAATAAATGAGTAAATACATGGAGAGGGAGAGAGAGAGTGTGTGTATCCTACAGGCCAGTGAAGTGATTTAGTTTTGTATATGTTTGACGACTCCTTACACTAACTATCTTGCAACACGGCAGTGATCTCTTTCTCACTATAGTGACGCCTCACCTGCAAATGTTAGACGACGCCTTACACTAACTATCTTGCAACACGGCAGTGATCTCTTTCTCACTATAGCGACGCCTCACCTGCAAATGTTAGACGACTCCTTACACTAACTATCTTGCAACACCAGAATAAAATAATAGAGCTTTCTCTCACCAGGCAGCATCTCGAGACAAGACTGCAGGAGCAAGAAGAGAAGATGGAAGCAGGTCAGAATAAAATAATAGAGCTTTCTCGCACTGTTGCCTCCTTGCAGGAATTCATCCAGGCTAACGTTACTGTGGTGCCAAACCCTTCTCCAACCGCCCCCTTGCCCTCAGCGGTACCGTCGACACCAGCGGACAACACCACGCAACGGGAGGATGCTAGTGGCACCGACCATGATGGGTTCACCGTCGTGAATGGAGGAGCCAAACCAGCCAGACAAGCGATTTATCCTGTTCATTGCTTCAACAGGTTTGCCATTCTGGAGGAGGAGGACGAGCAGGAGAGCACCTTCCTGGTGGGTGACTCCATGATTCGCCAGCAGGTCGTTGAGTTTTGCGGCAGAGTTCCTCGTCGAAGACGGAACTATTGCTATCCTGGTGCTGGGATCGACGACATAACTGCTGCTCTTGAGGAGATCTCCCCCCAGGCTACTAATGATTCACTGTTCGTTATTCACACAGGTACGAACGACGTCACCACGACCCGGTCTGAGGAACTCCTGGAGAAGTACCGTAGGCTCATCCAGCAGTATAAGTCTAAATCCCCTAACATTTTGATTTCAGGAGTTCTACCACGGACTTGGGCGGAGAGCGACTTTTTCAGTAAGGCCTTCAGCCTAAACAACCGCTTACAGACTCTTTGTAGGGAGCTTGACGTGGAGTTCCTAAACGCATGGGACAATTTCTATGGACAAAATGAGCTCTTCCACAGGGACGAATTGCACCTTTCTCCCATCGGGGCAGCCAGACTCGGAAGGCTCCTCAACGAAGCAGTGCGTGTCATCCGAGCAAAAAACGAGTCACGGCCACGTCCCTCCACCCCGCCCGTGCAAATAGACGCCGTGCATCGCAACAAACCCGTAACCGTGATTCCGCAAGTACCACCACCTCTATTACTAAGCCTCTAGATAACTTAAAAATCCTTAGTTTCAATGCGCGTAGCCTAAAAAACAAATTTGATGAACTGAGATGTCTTGCTTTAACAGAAAATTTTGACATAATTGCTATAACCGAAACATTTATCGACACCACAAATATTGATTTAAGTTCCGAATACAACATAGATGGCTACAGACTCTTCAACAAAGATCGTGTAAACCGTAGAGGCGGTGGCGTCGCCCTTTATGTCAAAAAGCTATTTGCAACCCACTGACAAAACACCGGGAAACAGTAACGTTGAACATTTGTGCGTGCGAGTAAACATTGCAAAAGTCAATTTAAATATATCTGTCACTTACAGACCTCCCGGGCAATCACTCGATGACGACCTTGAAATGTACAGCGTCTTAAGGCAGTCACTTGATAACAGCGACCCACTGATATTAGGAGACTTTAACCTCCCCCATATCGACTGGGCGACACTGTCAGGTACAGAAGGCGAGTCACATAGAATTATCGAATTTCTAGAAGAAAATTATCTGAGCCAAATGGTTTCTGAGCCAACTCGACAAAATAATATTCTCGACCTTGTTATAACGACCCAAGATAACCTAGTCAGTAGTGTCACGGTAGGAGAACACCTCTGTTCTTGCGATCATAAATTAGTGCGCGTCGACATTAAAGCTCAATCATCAGTGACTGAAAATAAAGTAAAGGTGCCCAATTTCAAAAGAGCTAGCTTTGTAGAAATCCGACAAAAACTAACAGAAATACAACTATCAGATGACGGCAACGTAGAGGAAGCCTGGCTAAGCCTTAAAAATCACTTACTCACTCAGCAGAACACATTCGTCCCCTTGTGCGAGAAGCGAATTAACACTAATAAAAGCCCACCGTGGTTTAATAGCGAAATTAAACAATCAGTTAATGAGAGAAAATTGTTTTACAGGTTAAAGAAAGAACAAAGCACGCCCGAAAACATTAGACTTTATAATGATGCCAGGCGACGAGTAAAAAGACTAGTAGGTCAGGCAAAGCGTAGATATGAAGAAAATATTGCAGCCAACTGTAAAAATAATCCGAAATCTTTCTTCAGTTACATAAACAACAGAAAGGCGATCAAAAGTGGTATTGGACCTTTAACAAACAGCGACGGTGCACTAGTGAATGACAGCCAACACATTGCAAACCTCTCAAACAATTACTTTTCCTCGGTGTTTAATACTAACAGTCTTCCTCTCGCTACCACCAACACCAGTACTATTGTAAATCTCGAGCATGCATTGCCTAATTTTGAAATAACAACCGATGAAGTCCTTAAAGCTCTCCATTCACTTAAAACAAATAAAAGTCCTGGACCTGACAAAGTATATCCAACTCTGCTGAAAGAAACAAAGAGCGAAATACTCTCCTCCCTCACAACCGTATTCAATATGTCCTTGCGACAAGGCATCGTCCCTTCAGATTGGAAAAAGGCTAACGTGACACCGATTTTCAAGAAAGGAGACAAAAAAGTACCAGGTAATTACAGGCCCATTAGTCTAACTTCGGTTGTAGGTAAGCTACTTGAGGGCATAATTAGAGACAAAATTGTGAGTTACCTTGAAAGCCACTCATTGATTGGGGACTCACAACATGGCTTCCGAAACAAAAGATCCTGCCTATCAAACCTATTAACCTTTTATAACGACCTCTTCACTGTTTATGACGTAACCAAATCACTGGACGTAGTCTATCTTGATTTCCAGAAAGCGTTTGATAAAGTCCCGCATCATAAATTACTTTATAAATTAAAGCAAATAGGTATTGACGGTCAAGTAATCCAATGGATCGCGAATTGGTTGAGCAACAAACAACAAAGAGTAGTGATTGACGGATTTAACTCAGAGTGGGCGCCTGTCACTAGTGGCGTCCCTCAGGGCTCGGTCCTTGGTCCAGTGCTCTTCATTATTTACATCAACGACGTGGATGTTGGACTCAATAACCGCATTAGTAAATTTGCAGACGACACAAGATTGGTAACTCGGTTCTCACTGACGAAGACAGGCAAAGCCTCCAGGAGGATTTGCACAAAATTTCAACGGTCGGATAGATGGGAGATGCCCTTTAACGTAGACAAATGCCAGGTCCTTCAAGTTGGAACGAGGAATAAAGTTCGAATACGAAATGCGCGGCGTTAAACTCAAAAGCGTTCAATGCGTCAAAGACTTGGGGTCAAAATCGCGTCAAACCTCAAATTCTCACAGCAATGCATCGATGCAGCAAATAAAGCGAACAGAATTTTGGGCTTCATTAAAAGAAACTTTGTATTCAAGAATAAAGATGTAATACTCCCGCTCTACAACAGTTTAGCCAGACCCCACTTGGAATATGCGGTACAGTTTTGGTCCCCCTACCATGCAAAGGATATTGCTAAATTAGAAGGTGTTCAGCGTCGGGCAACGAAAATGATCCCTTCCTTGCGCAACAAATCCTACGAAGAAAGGCTTTCTACCCTTAACATGTTCTCTCTTGAGAAACGTCGCCTCCGAGGAAAACTGATCGAATGTTTTAAAATACTTAATGGTTTCACGAATGTAGACAGATCAACATTGTTTATGATCGATGACACTTTGCGCACGAGGAACAATGGCGTTAAACTCAGATGTAGACAAGTAAATTCAGACTGCACCAAATTTTTCTTCACCAACGTTGTAGTGCGAGAATGGAATAAGCTTCCACCATCAGTGGTCCAGTGTAACACGATTGACTCCTTCAAAAATAAGCTCGACCGTCACTTCCTTCAACTTAATATCAACTAGAGTAGAAATGCAACGTTTTGGAGTCTTCTGATTAATGTAAAATCACTTAGGTTTAAGGACAGACCACCAAGTCTGGACCATGGGGTCTGTGTGGTCTGATTTTCTATGTAAATCTATGTAACACGGCAGTGATCTCTTTCTCACTATAGCGACGCCTCACCTGCAAATGTTAGACGACTCCTTACACTAACTATCTTGCAACACGGCAGTGATCTCTTTCTCACTATAGCGACGCCTCACCTGCAAATGTTTGACGACGCCTTACACTAACTATCTTGCAACACGGCAGTGATCTCTTTCTCACTATAGCGACGCCTCACCTGCAAATGCAAATAATTTTCAACAACTGCTTTAGTAAATAAGTGTAAGTGATTTACATGGGGCTCTGTGTCATACACAAGTCCACATAGATTGGAGAATATGTCTTTACTGATGCAAGTCTGTAATACTCCACTTCCCACGTTATGGAAGTGCACTCTCCCCAGTGTGAAATGTGGGGCTTTTCCATGGGCCATAATCTCTCAAAAAAAGCATTTCACTTGTTGCATATATATATATATATATATATATATATATATATATATATATATATATATATATATATATATATATATATATATATATATAGCTATATTGATAACGTCGTCGATTGGATATATTAGTCTCCCTCTGCTTTTAAGACTGAAAAGGGAGTTGATGGGGGACGCAGTGACGTATCTCAAGGTTAGAGCGTCAATAAAGGCCTGGCAAGGCAAAGCTTTTCCTAGACTGTGCATGACGAGGCCGCAATGTAGGCAACAATTTTGTTGGAACACTTTGCTAGGTGTGAAGCACTTGGATTCTGCAGGTGCTATAGTTGTTTTGGGCTCTGGCTTTACATCATTACACCCGCAAGATGCATTTAGTATTGGTACAGAGGCGGTTAACATCATCAATATTTAGCATGACGTTATGCAGCTTCTTAGAGGCAGCCGAAAACTGTCTAACTGTGGGGTTATTATTGCATCTTCCTATATGACTTTCTCTCCTAAAAAAAAAAAAAAAAGATCAATGTGATCTTGACTTAATTTATACGTCATCAAAAACTTAAGTGTTGAACCATTAGATGCAATTAAGTTTTCATGTAGAATCTGAAAACTCCGTATACAAATAAGGAATCCAAGAAAGCCTGTTTTTCGATACGACCTTTATTTAAGATAGATATGAAATACATTAAAAAGTAAAGTATACATCCGAGAATTATAATAATTGATTTAAATGTCACACGGAGATTGGGAAAGTGTGTGTGTGTGGGTTTGTGTGTGAGTTTGTTTGTGTGTGTGTGTGTGTGTGTGTGTGTGTGTGTGTGTGTGTGTGTGTGTGTGTGTGTGTGTGTATGCTTCTGGCCAGTAAAGTGAATCAGTTTTGTGTATATTGGCAACTCCTTACTCTAACTCCGTCCTGCAACATGGCAGTGATCTGCTTCCCAGTGTAGAGACAACTCACCTGCAAATATTTTTCGTCAACTGCCTTAGTTAACAAGTGCAAGTGATTTACATGGGGCTGTAAGATATATTGACCTTCTTTTGCTTCTAAGAATGGTAATGGTGTGGATGGAGGAGGCAGTGGGGTCTCTCAAGGTTCAAGCGTCAATACAGGCCTCGCTATGAAAAGATTTTCCAAGACTGCGCACGACGAAGCCGGCAATGTAGGCAACAATTTTGTTGAATTACTCTGATAGGTGTGAAGCACTGGGAATGTACACGTAACCATTTTCCTCTGTATTATCTGCATGTGCCATAGTTGTTTCACATTTAACTCCGCTTTTGACGACAGAAGTGTTTATAATCTTTAGAGAATGGTGAGTCGCTGCATCATTACACTGGCATGGTACAGTTACTATTGGTACAGATTCCGCGGGAGGCAGTTACCACCAGCAATATCTAGCGTATCACTGTGCACCAGTAACTTCTTATAGGCGGCAGAAAGCTGTCTAGCTGCGGGATTATTGTTGCCTCCTTCCACATGCCTTACTTTCCCAAAAGAAGTCTTGCTCTGCAACCATAAGTAGCGCAGAAGACAGGGATCTTTCTTCCTTTTTTTCTTCACACACGATGACACGTCCATCCAGTTGGCTCGTTGTATGCTGAATGAATGAATAAAGGAAGGAAGAGAGCAGCCAGGGTTGGATCAGGTTTGGTGCATGGTCAGATCAGGGCTGGGTAAGGGAGCGGCGGCTGCCACCTGTTTTCTGCCAATCCCAAGATGGCCGCCGGCCGACCAGAATGATCTCACTTTTTTCCGCTCCTCGGGCTCTCCTCCTACCTTACGTCCATGCATTCAACAGTTATTTTTTTTTTTTTTTACTATTTCGTGATATTTCTAATATCTCTCGTTATTTACATACGGTAAATCGCTAAAACTTGCAGAGTCAGATGTCTTTTAATGTACCTGAAATGAGAGCTTCGCCATACCGAACACTCACCCCCTTCTTGGGGACCGCCAGGTCGGGCAGACGAGACACGAGCTCGTCGAGCCAGGTTCGGTGTTAATCTCCGGCGGGCTCTCCGTATGGGAGTCTGGAAGGTCCTGACCCTCTCGGGTGATCAGCGAATACTCTATCTGCCAGTAGGCTGAAAGTGGACATAGTGGGGCTCTCTGAGACTAGGAGACCTGGCAATGGAGATATCAGTAGGGCGGGTTATGCCTACTGCTGGTCAGGCCAGAACAATGGTGCTGCTTGCAGGGGAGTAGCTATAGCCATTTCTAACAGACTGTCATTGTGGTTACTCCGGTTGATGAGCGTATGAGGCTGGTGAGGTTGAAGCACACCCTGGACTTCATTTATCTTATTGCAGTGTATGCCTCTACCGAGATGTGCGGACTTGAGGGGAAAGAGATGTTCTATATGCTAAGCTTGACTCTTTAATGGACCATTGCTCCCCACGCGACACACTCATTGTCTTGGGCGACTTTATTGTAGTTACTGGGACAGAGAGAGATGCCATCGAGTTATGTGTTGGTCCCCACGGCTCTGGCACCAGAAACGCAAATAGTTCACTTCTTCTGAACTTTGCAAACTCCAGAATGGTGAGGATTGTTTGTTCCTGGTTCCAGAGACGCAAGCCTCGCCGCTGGACTTGGTACAGCAATGCTGGCGGTGTGGGAAAGGAGATCGATCACATTCTTGTCAGTACTCGTTTGATGATCCTCCAGAACATGAGAGTTTGCTGGAGTGGTGAGCTCTTTGATAACGACCACAGTTTTGTTGTTGCAAAACTGATAATACGCATCAGGTCAAAAAATATTCCCAAGATGCAACCCTCCAGGTATCAGATGCGGATGGGTACCGGGCTCGTTGAGCCGAGTACTTTGGACAGTTGTACACTGCAGAGCCACCAAGAGAACAGCTCCCTCTGGCTGGGTTGCAGATAACAGCTACTGATCCACCAATAGACGAAACTCCATCCTCTCTTGCGGACGTGAGAAAGGTTGTGAGGACGTTGAAGGGTGAAAAGGCAACCGCCATATCAGCGCAGATTTATTGAAAACTGGGGATGAAGCCATGATCCATGGGTTGCATGCGGTGCTGTCTGCCGTGTGGCAGTCCGGTAGCTTTCTTCTTGACAGGAAAAGGGAGTTGGTTGTCCCTATCTGGAAAGAGAAAAAGGACCGACTTGACTGCAACAATTAGCGTAATATTACACTCCACAGTGTGCCGGGCAAGGTGCTCGCTCATCTGCTGTTGATGCGAATTCAATATCATCTGTTAAAGTTTCAGAGACTGGAACAATCCGGGCTCACACCCTGCAAGTCAACAATTGACCAGTTCCTAACACTTTGACATATATATATATATATATATATATATATATATATATATATGTATATATATGTATATATATATATATATATATATATATATATATACATATATATATATATATATATATATATATATATATATATATATATATATATATATATAGATATATATATATATCTATATATCGATATATCTATATATCTATATATATATATATATAGATAGGCGGGGGCCTAGTGGATAAGGTGGTGAGCTTGGGATCGGACGGATGTCGACGCATGGGTTCGAATCCCCACCAGTGATCTACCTTGAAACTTTGTGTCATTTGCCAGTGGCAAAATCACCTACATGTCACCCTGACACCCGAGTTCTAGTTGCATAGCAATAAAGATGAGCTTTGGGGGTAACATGGGCCTTTCAGGTGCCACTATAAAACCCCGCCCACACCACTAACGGGCTCTGAGCAACACCAGAAGGCAGAATATGCCTACAGTGCATATACGTAAAAAAAAAAAAAATATATATATATATATATATATATATATATATATATATATATATATATATCTATATATATATATATATATATATATATATATATACATATATATATATATATATATATATATATATATATATATATATATATATATATATATATATATATATATATATATATATATATATATATATATATATATATATATATATATATATATATATATATATATATATATATATATATATATATATAGGCTCAAGGGCACACAAAAAACAATATATAAAAAACTATAGCTACTTACAAAAGCAAAGAGATGGCCAGATCAATTAGCGTATTGCTCACAGTGTGCCGGGCAGGATTGCTCGCTCATCAGCCCCTTTACTCGCTCTAAAAAAAAAAAAAAAAAGAAAAAAAAAAATCAATTAGCGTAATATTACACTCCACAGTGTGCCGGGCAAGTTGCTCGCTCATCTGCTGTTGATGCGAGTTCAATATCATATCATAGACTTCACAACTAGTTGACGGGAAATCTCTTCAGTCTTGGCGCGCTGGCTTCGCGTAAGGGGCCGATTGTTATGGCGAGGATTCAAGGTAACTTATATAAAATAGCACCATGCGTGCACTTTGAAAACGTTGTGTAAAAAATGGCAAATTTGCGTAACTTTAGGTTGAAATCTTTACGTAAAATGAATGATAACTGTAGGATAGTGAAGTCCACAGTTTTACGTATTAGGAAACAAGAAATGTACGTTTAGTTAGTGCCTACATGGCAACTCAGCTCAGTTCCCGCGTCGCCTAACTCGCCTTAGGCACGCAGTCAGCTGGGCACTTCCTCTGTAAAGGATTATCGCTGTCCTGCCTCTGTTTACTCTCAAGTAAAGGACCTACAGTTATTCATCGTCTCTGTACCCTTCCCCACAACTGCAAGGATCCAGAGGACGATACAGAAGACACAGCGTGCAGAACTTCATGGTGAGCAACAGGTTGGCCCAGCGCCTGCATTTGCTGAAGCTCGTCAGGTTCTTCCCCGGGGACGTGCAGGCCGACCTGGACGGGCCAAGGCAGAGGAGAAGGAGGACGACGAGGTGATCTTGGCCCAGCTTGTCCAGGGAGCTGGCCGACGACCAGCCGGACCCGCCGACGGACGGTTGCTCCTCGCCGCGGTCGGCAACTACGCCGGCTACCTGGCCAGGAAGGTCAGGCCAACTCCTCTGTGGCCGGAGTGCTGCAAGCAGGAGCTTGCCAGCAGGAGGAGATGAAGATTACCGTGGAGCTCGAGAGGGCGACCCGCCCTCTGTGATGTTCGACGCCCTGGTCGAGCTGGTCGACAGGGAGAGCTGGAGACGGGCCGGGCGGTCCTGAAGCGGCCATCTCTCCCAATGGCCCATGGCGTCCTTCGGGATGTCGCTGTGGGACTCCCTGATGTGCAGGGAGGACAAGAAGGAGCGCAGGTTGAGGTTCCTCTCCCTTGCCATGCGCCACAGGGACGGGTTCAGGCACCTCCTGGAGTTCCTGGGGGCCTCAGACCCGACCTTGCAGGGGTACAGGTGCCAGGAGGGGCACAACCTCCAAGGACGTGACCTCAGAAGCGAGGAAGAACAAGGCCTTGAAGCAGCCGACCGGCAGGAAGAGGAGCAGTATCGAGGAGGGCAGGAAGGAGACGGCGAGGAACAGGGACGTGTACAAGTCCAGGAAACTGACCGGGGCCCACAAGTCATAGGCCAAAAGGCTAAAGTGATTGTTCAGGGACGAGGGCCAGATAGCCGGCAAGACGTGCTGCGGCAATAGTGACATCGGAATTCAACCAAAATAAGTTGTGATTGTATATAGAAAAATGAATATTTTGCTTTTGTTGAGTAAAATTAAGATGTTTCTGCATGCTTTCCTCAAGTATTAAGTTTCTAATGTGAAAATTAAGTGATTTATTAGATGTTAAAAACTTACGTAAAAAATTGCACTAAATAAAAAAAAAATAAGTAGCTATTTCTGGCAAAAACTGAGACGATATGCTACAGATTGCTATTGATTCTGAAAATATAAGTGATTATCTCTGCATTTGGTGATGTTTGTGCATCTAGCGTAAATCTGAGGATTTTATAGCCTTTTAAGTTTTGTTATACTTATATAAAAACAATTAATCAGGATTTTATTAGGGAACGACTTTGAATTTTTGATACCGCTGCTCATGGAGACTCATATATGCCCTAAGGGAGGTGCCTGTTTTAGTTTCAGGTCGCTAGCTGCTTTGGTTTGAAATATTTAAATTTTAAATTTTTGAAAATCAAGCCCCCCTGCGAATCGGCCCCATTGCCCGTTTCCCGTCAAGAGATTGTGAAGTCTATGCCTCCTCAACGACCCACAAGATCAAGAAGTTCCAGATATACCACAAATACCTGCAATGGAATAATTATTTATTGAAATTGGCAGGATGTACCAACTTGATAGAGCACTATGGAGCACCATAACATATTTCTGTTAATAATTACTAAAGCGGTGTCTTTGGCATTGGTATAAATGTTGTGTATCATGTGAAAATGATGTAAACCTTGAAGGTGATGGACGTTCTGGCGCTGGTGAACAATGTAAACGGACCCTTAACTCACCAGTCTCTACCTGGATTAAAGGGGCGAATGCGCACTCTAATGAACATAATCTCTTCCTTACGATGATGTACTATTTTTAATTTGCTGAAACATGTTGATGTTATCCTTTTTTACATTGCTTTCAATCATATGATTTGTGATTTATTATTGGTAGTTCTTGGTGGGGGTGAGGGTTGGACACACCTTACCGATTCATATAAGACCTGTGATGTCTCTACGAGTTGTACTAACACCACGGCTGAAAGTGGTTTGGTTTAAAAACAGGACATACAAAAGAATCCTTCTACATTAATGTTAAACTTCGTTTAAAAATCGGGCCTAGGTGAGGGTCTTACCATCGAGGTTATATAAGAACAACATTTCTTCCATCTTATACTCAAGTTCCTCGATATGAACCCAAGCATAGTGTTGGCTTTGTTATAATATGCTTTTTTTATAATTGGTGCTTTTGCGTATTTCAGCTCACTGCTGATGGTGACTCCAGATCAATTCCTCCTGCACGACACATTGAACTTTCCCCATGCATGCTGTACGTATGATTCTCTTTGGTTCTGGTGCATTACTTTACAATTTGCCTGGAATGACATTTGCCTTTTCTGACTATTGGATGATCAGTCAGGTCTGGATGGTTTCGCAATCTGCGATCGTAGAGGGCCCTTCCACCTCTGGTGTATCAACAAAAAAGCTTTGATAGGAGGATTTAATCCTGTTTCCTAAATCGTTGATGTATGAATAAATATAATTGGTCCCAGCACTGATCCTTGCATTACTCCACTAGTGACTGAAGCCAATCAAACCTGCCGTTGAGTAACACTCGTTGTTTCCTATTTGTAAATGATCTCTTATCCATGCGGTCAGGTTGTTTTCCCTATACCCATGACTGTAGTTTCTTTAAAGTCGCTCATGTGGTACCTTGTCAAAGACTTTTTGGAAGCCCGGAATATATGACATCGCTTGGGTTCTTGATTATCTGATTTCAAATAACCTTGGAAGAAATCTATAGTCGTTCCAAGGAGAATCTGGCAGGCAGAAATTATCGGCTGTGGGGTCCAGCTAAGCCCCGCATCTACTACACTATCTCAATACTTCTTGCTTCCTCTCATATCCTTCTTCTTCCTTTAAATGAATTTAATTAAATAACTGGATAATCAATAGGTCATATAGTGTTAAGATTATTTCGTTTTGGGATATTAACAAATATTTTGTATAAACACCGGGACACTTGACAAAAGGTTGTATTCAACGTTGTCAAGTGTCCTAATATTCCTAAATATTGATAAAAAACAAAAATCTGAATACTAAATGACCTTATTCAGCGAATATTCAATAACAGTAAATTCATTTAAAAGATAAGTAACTCTCGATTTATGCGAAATTGTGTCGCCAGAAGGTCACGTAAATCAAACAAGAGGTAAGTTCTATCGAAAATAAATATTCACTTCATTCAGTGGAGAATATCACCCGAGATGTCCACTCAGGCACTCAGTCTCAGCACTCACTCGTGTGAGGGAAGAAATGAGGACAAACACTAGGCGACTGGCTAGCATTGGTACAATACCAGGCAGTCTAGTACAGTACTGCCGTATAGATTTTTTTCTTACAACAAAGGAGACAGCTCAAGGGCACACAAAAAAGAAAACAATAAAAAAAAAAAAAACCCGCTACTCGCTGCTCCTAAAAAGAAACAAAAGGGTGGCCAACAGATAGGTCAAATACTGGGGAGGAGAGTGTCCTGATATCCTCCTCTTGAAAAGAGTTTAAGTCGTAAGAAGCAGGAAATACAAGATGAAGGACTGCAGATTGTTCCAGAGTTCTGCAACTGGGGATGAAGAGTGAAGATGCTGGTTTAACTCTTACATAAGGGATTTGGACGGTATAGGGATGAGCATGAGTAGAGAGTCCAGGTGCGGCGGGATTAGCAGATGGGAGGGCGTATTGCAGCCATGATTAGCAAGTTCAGAAGAGCAGTCAGCGATGGAAATATCGATGGAAGATGAGAAAGAGAGGCAACATGTGCGGCGGGTTGCAGAGGTGAGGAGACATCAGTATGAGGAGGAAGCTGAGTGGGACAGAAGAGGCCTTAGCCTCCCTCTGTCCAGAAGGAAGCTGTGTGTGTGATGGGCCCCCCCCATACATGAGATGCGTACTCACATACGAGGGGTGGACAAGGGCCTATTTGGACATGCAACTGTGCGGGAAGAAGAACTGGCGGAGACAATTTTAGAACGCCCAACCTCGAGGAAGCTGATTTAGTAAGAGATGAGATATAGAGTTTCCAGTTGAGATTTTGAATTGGGGATAGACCAAGGATGTTTAGTGTTGAGGGAAAGGTGATAGCTGGGTGTTGTCAAGAATGGGGGATGGTTGTTTTGGAAGGTTGTCAGAGTGGATAGGTGGAGAGAACTGTATTTTTTGAGGCGTTGAAGGACACCCAGGTTCTTCTTGCCCCAATCAGGAAATAATAGTAAGGTCTGAGCCTAGTGTTCTGCAGTCCTCCAGCCTTGAAATCGTTAAGTTCCTGTAGGGAGTGGGTCTTCTATTAAAAAGAAGTTGAATAATGCAAGTGGAATCATCTCAGCGTATTAGGAATAAGTTAGGACAGTTCGTTTTGGAAAGAAGATCATCAATGAACAACAAGAAAAAGAGTGGGAATAGGACAGAATTCCCTGTGGGACACCACTATTAATGGATTTAGGGAAGAACGGTGACCCGTCTACCACGGCAGAAATAGAACGGTCAGAAAGAAACTGGAGATAAGGTACAGAGAGAAGGACTAGAAACCGTAGGGAGGGTAGTTTGGAAAGCAAAGATTTGTGCCAGACCCTATCAAAGCTTTTACGATATGTCAGCGCAATAGCAAAAGTTTCACCATGAAACGGCTAAAGAGAGGATGACCAGAGAGTCAGTTAAGAAGGCTAGAGAGATCACCAGTAGAACATACCTTGGAACCCATACTGGCGATCAGATAAGAAGGTCAGAAGTGGAAGGTGCTTTTGCAGATCTTCCGGTTAAGGATTGATTCAAAGCTTTAGATGGAACAAAAAGAAAGAAGTAAAGCTATGGACGATGATTTGAGGTTAGACGTCACCCTTCTTGGCTGGGCTGTGAAGGCATGCACCCAACCAAGAAGGAAAGGTAGATGTTGACAGGCAGAGGCGAAAAGTTTGACCAAGCAGGGTGACAGCACAGGCACAGTTTTTAAGGACAATGGGAGGCACTCCACATCAGGTCCTAAGCCTTCTGAGGATTGAGGCCAGAGGGCACTAAAACATCATTTTGAAGAATCTTTTAAGCAGGCATAAAGGTCAGGGAGATGGTAGGAGGAACCTGCCCAGAATCGTCCAGAGTGGAGTGTTTGAAAAGTTTGAGGGAAAGTCAGCCTTAGAGATGGGGCAGTGTGCCGTCAGAACTGAGAGTGGGGAGAGGAAAAGATGAAGAAGTAAGTTGGAGGATATTTTTGGCTAGATGCAGAAATCCACAGGAAGGATTAGAAAGCAAGGTTTTTGGCATTTTTCTATTAATGAAGAATTTTTGGTTGGTCGGAGAATAGATTTGGCACGATTTCGGGCAGAAATGTAAAAAGTTATACCAGTGCACCAGTACCGTTAGTACCGGTACTGGTACTCTCTACCTATTGTTGGTAGCGTGGCAGCGTGGGTACTGTATTGTTGTTCAAGTGGCGCCCAGGAAGAACTGAGCTCAAGCTGTGGCCGCGGTGCCGTCAAGTCCAGTTGCGTGGACATCTGGTCGCCACTCCATAAAATATCGCGCGTATAAGTGAAAAATTGTAAAATTAAACGCTTTAATTAGTTTTTGGACCCGTTATTTAAAAACGCATAAAGCAAACTCAAGTAAATCATGAGTTACCTGTAGTAAATATCTGACATATGAGAGGAAGAGGGAGGTGTTGAGAGTGTGTGGCAAGGCGCGGGGCGGTGCTGACTTTGGCTGACCCCCCAGCCGCCACCTCCCGCCACCAATTCTTGATAAAATACTATGATGAATTAGTTAAGCAGAGATACTTATTTCTGAAACCGTGCTGGGCATCCGATATTGTGTCCTCTAGAAATCTAACAAGTTTGTCTCTAACGAGCCTTTGAGAATTTTGCCATGATATTAAATAATGGGCCTGTGAGTTTAGGGTAACACTCTATCTCCTTTTTTAAATCAATGTATTACATTCGTCATTTTCAGTCTTCGTGCTGTTTTTGTTGTATTGACTGGTTAAATATATGCTGATAAGTGTTGTGGTATTTATGTTTCGTCTTTCAATAACCAAGGGACAAGTCGTCCAGGGTCCCATTGGTTTATTTGTGTCAAGTTTGTCAAGGTACTTTTCACATTTGCAGGCGCTTACAGCATCAATTTCTAAGGGCGAGAAGTCCCCCTCGGTGTCGCAGTTTAGATCCGCGACGTTATTTTAATTTTATTTTGCATAGTAGGATGACGGGCGCGGCAGGCAGGGGTCGATGACTGGAAGCTCATTGCCATTTGTCGCACTGAAATGACGCCTTGGCATCCACTATGCCGGTCATCCCCTTTACTGTTCCTGCTTACGTGCTTTCCAGGAGTCCACCACTCCACTCTGTGAATTTTTGCACATTAGTGGCAACTGCATCTGCAAGCTAGTTACGCCCTGTTGATGAGGAAGCTGTTAATATTGTCTAATGCAGAGTTCCCAGGGCCAGGCCTGAAGGCCACACTCCATGGCCGCCCACAGGCTCGGGCTGCGCCTGCTGACGTGAGGTTTTGCTTTCCTTCCTGCATTTGTCTAACATGCACTGTAGTTCATGCGCGACATTTTGCTGGGCCTGCACTTGTAGTTGGCTTAACATGTGTGGGAAGTGTTAACTATACCTGCCTATGGCAGTGTGTCATTCGAGCGCTGTCGTCAAAGTGCCCCGTATTCCCGCACCAGCGATGTATAGCACCTCTGCCTGGAGAGGGAATTCGGGTCATAAATGTAGCTCACCGCCCACCAAGCTCACCCTTCTCCCCTGACCGCCGCCTGAGGTGAGGTCACGCAGGGCATCGTTCCTCTGCTCTTGCCTGCCTCTTGGCACCCACGCGGTTTCTCTCCTGCTGCTAGTGTGAGGGATCCTGGGAGCAGGCCTTGCCACTTCAGGACACTGGCCACACGTCCTCCGGTCCCGTGCGTCGACCTCGCTGGCCCTCATCCTGAGGCCGCCACCTACCACAGAAGATTTAACACGCGTCTTAGGGGCTCAGCAGCAGGAAAGAGGACAAGCTGCTGCCTGCCACCTTGAAGCAGAGGCCGTTGCCCCAGAACTCTCTCTTCTCTCCGCACTAGAAGTCAAGTGGCCAGTCGTTAGTGTGTGGCAGGAGCCGAGTTAGTCTTGTGCTGAGCACAAGAAACACTAGGCTCAGCTGGGTGTATGTGAGATTTGTCTGTATCTTGTGTAATAAAAGATCTGTGCATAGTTGTACACCCACTTTATCCTGCCCATACCTTGTGTGCCTAATGTGTATGTGCCTTCCAGACCCATAAAGAGAGTAAATAAGAACCCCACAGGAGATTGCAAAGCAGGTGAAGATCATTAGTTCTCCTTTTCAGGGTGTAATGCACAGGTGTGTCTCCTGGCGTGCCGCATGAGAATCAACCCTTGATGGCTAGCTACCGCCTTGTGAGCACACACCTGTTATAATCTTTATTTTACCCCGTGACACTCGGTGGGGTGGGACTATTTGGAATGGTTTTAATATCCTCAACCGTGAATACGGAGTAAATTACTATTGAGGGATTCTGGATATGTGAGGAGGGGAGAGGACGAGGAGGGAGGGAGGAGGAGCAGAATAGGAGAAAAGGAGGAAGAAATAGAACAGCAGATGGAAAGTTGGCCAATGGGAAAAATAATATTAAAAGACTCTATACCACCATCTAGGAAGGTGTGTGGAAGAGAAGGATAGAGGAGGAAGAAGCAGGAGGAGGAAGAGGAGTGGGAGCAGAATTCTGTATTGTGTACTTTGAGTGTAATAAATGGTGTCATCAACGATACTCAGGTCTGAAATCTGGGAGGGTACAGAACTTTGTATGTCCAAGATGAGTAGGGGAGGGGGATGATGGTGATGGTAGTGGGGATGACCCCAGAGATGCTGGCAAAGACGCGGATGGAGGGTGTGTTGGAGGCTACAGACGGAACTGCTACATGGGAGATGTGCTGGACTGTGAAGCAGGAGTGGAAAAGCAGTGAGGCGAAGGTAGCAGCTGCATGAGGATAGATGGCGAGAAATAGCCAGTTTGATAAAAGTCCCATCATAAATTACTTTTATAAATTAAAAAGCAAATAGATATGTGACGGTCAAAATGAAGCAATGGATCTTGAATTGGTTGATCAATAGACAACAAAGTGGTGATTGACGGATTCAACCAGAGTGGGTGCAGGTCTACTAGTGGCAATCCCTCAGGGCTCGGTTCTTGGCCCAGTGCTCTTCATTATGTTACATCAACGACATGGATATTGGACTCCAATAATCGCATTGAAGTAAGATTTGCAGACGACACAAAGATTGGTAACTCAGTTCTACACTGACGAAGAACAGGCCAAAGCCTCCAAGGAGGATTTGCACAAAATTTCATCTTGGTCAGATAGATGGGAGATGCCCTTTGACGTAGACTTAGAAGTGCCAGATCCTAGCAAAGATTCACTTGAGTTTAAGGACAGACCACCTAGTCTGGACCATGGGATCCTGTGGTCTGATAGTTTCTAGTAATTCTATGTAATATTAGTGAGGCCGCAACATGTGAGGATTGAGGGAGCAGAGGAAGGAGTTTGAGGCACTGTGTGATGAAGTGTTCTTTTGTATGGAGCTTGAAACATAGGCAAACTGACCTTGAACAAGACTGATGGATTAGTTCTGTCGGCAGTTGTGATCACTTGGGATGCTTTGAGATACATGGCAGGAGGTGGCAGGATGAAAGGTCAGAAGCAGGTATGAAGTGGCGGAGATGTGTAGGGGTTGAGGGACACTTTCTCTTGAATCAGAGGCAGAGAAGATTGAGATGGTTTGGACATGTGAAAAGGGCAGAGGGGGGCATGTTAAATGAGGTGGAGGAGTTGAGGGAGTGATGGAGGACGATGGCCAGTGGGAAGGCCTAAGAAAAAGTGGAGCAGATGTGTGATGGAGGGGATATGAATATATTGGGGAATAGAGGAATATATGGCACAAAAGATTAAACGACAGATGTGGAGGAGAGTCAATACGCCCATTCGTCAACCCCACCTTGAATGCGGGGAAATATGGACGTTAAACGACAGGCGATGCTGATGATGATGCTAGCCCTACTTACTATACCTGGGGTGATAAAGATTAATGGAGTGTCACGTGATCAGATGGAGATTATATAAAAAGTCTACATGATAGGGAAACAAACAAACAGACAGATGAAGAGACATACGCTTTGGAACCAGACAGACACCCCCCCGTTGCGTGTTGTTGGTCCAGAGTTACTTCCCAGTTCACCGCCTCAGGTCTTCCCACTTGAAGTTCACCTCATGTAGCTTCAAGGTACATTAGGATGTGCTCTGGCTAGCTCTTGGAGTTGACCATGTCTGGTGGGATGTGTGACGGTGGTGCAGTGAGGGGAGGAGGCAGGGCTGGTGGAGGCCGCAGTTGGGTTGGAAGTGAATTATTCTCTCTTGGAGAATAGAGAAAGAGATGGAGAAGGGACTGTGGGGCCAACTGAGAAAGGAGAAAATCGGAGTCCTTCATTCATCAGGTTCTCTGGACAGGCAACGTGTACATAGTACACCGCCACAAGATGAGGGGCTGGCAGGTAGTCCAGGAACCATGGTAGCCCGCTTGAGGTCGAGAGGTCTAATCCTGTGGGTGTGGGTGCCACCCAACTCCTTCGGAGGCTCTCTCTGAGCCGAGGAGGAGGAAGGGTGGAGGAAGTAGGAGGTGAAAGTGAGGAGGGCAGTTGACAAATCCTGCCCAAAGGTAACATTTTACGGTTGTTGAGGATAGCCAGGTCAGGTTTTTAGATAGAGCCTTCCGTGCTAAAGATAGGAAACAATGAGACCAGGGTGTGTTTTCCAGGGGCAGGGGATTGAGGGATCGTCATGACGATAGGGTATGAGGTCGTGCATGTGTCAGGTGAGGGAGTCAAAATCCATCGTCTGCCCTGAGCGTGGGAGGGGACGACATGGGCAGGTTAGGTAGCGAAGTAGCTTCTGCGTCGCCCAGCTAAAGGGGAGGCTCTTCGAAGGTTACGTCCAAGGCGTGGTTCCTGTGGTGTGTTGGGTTCTGCCAAGGCGGCAGGGTTGAGTGGCATTTAAGCTGTCCAGGGCCTATTGCATTAAACTGCAAGTTGGGAAGTTATTGCAAAGCATAATGGATGGACATTTGTCGACGCCTGGGACCGTTTTCTTTGGCAAGAACCACCCTATACCAGAGGGATGGGGTTTCACCTTTCACAGGAGGGTACAAATCTTGTCTGATGCCCCGCGGTGAATGTGGATTGCACAGGGCCCTACGGAATTTTTTAAATTACTTAGTAAGAAGGGGCCTAAGATGGTATTACCTGAAGTGGGAGGTACTAAATACTAGTAATAATAATAGCAGCAGCAACAGGGTAAAAGCAAGGGGGTGAGGTATAAATGTGCTATATATATAAACGAGTAGAAGTATTAGAAATAAGATAGATTTATTGAGGGAAGAAAGGCGTTATGCTGATAGAGAAATTTGATATGATAGCGATCACAGAGTCATGGATAAAACATTGCAGACAGACACTTTCTCCCAGAATTAGAAATTGAGAAGGGTATAAAGTTATTCCACCAAGATCGAATATAGGCAGGAAGGGGTGAAGGTCCTTTTGCTCTTCAAATCAGGGACAATCTTAAGTGTGTCATTAACAACTCAGAAATCAAGGTAGATAGCAATACAAGAATCACTCTGGGTAGAAACAATAGGTGGGAAGAAACTTGTCATGGGAGTACTTTACAGACCGCCCAACCTTACCAGGGGACTGATATGTAGCCTTTTACAGGAAATTAGTAGGGGTCAAGTTAATAGAAATGTATTGTGTGTAATTGGGGATTTCAATTATAGGAACATAGAAGTGGGATACTTTATCCGGAGACCAGGAGGCACAGGATTTGTTAGATGTTATACAGGAAAGTTTCCTTAAGCAGTTAATTAGAACATACCAACGAGGAAGAACATATTTTTGGTTACATTTGTTGTTAACTAATAGAGAGGACATAATAAGCAACATTGAGGATTTGAGGATTCATTAAGTAAAAGTGATCATAAGGAAATCAGATTTAATATTAAATGGGAGGATAAAGTCAGCTTAGTAACTCAACACATTAATACCTGGCTTCAAGGAAGGCGGACTACCTGAGGGATTAAGAAAGCAGCTGCAGAGGAAAGGCTTAGGGGAGTAAGATCAGAGTGTAGGTCAGGACCCAGAGCATGTAGGGAGTGTTAATATCTGGGTGAGGTCACTAAAATCAGAATAAGTAGGTTGGAGGGTATAATTACAATAGTCTGGTCAGGGAGAGATTAACTAGGGAGGCAGAAACAGTTTATACCTCACAGGAAGTCAAGTCAACAGGTAATTACCCACGATGGATGACAGACAGGCTAAAAACTGAAATAGGAAGGAAAGAAGGACTATATGTTAAAATCAAAGGAAACTCACCTAAAGGACAGTTACAACGATTTAGCTAGAACAGTAAAGAAAGAACACATGCGTATGTGCAAAACGTAATTATGAGATTGGTGCCAGGGAAGCAAAGACCAATCAAAAGGGCTTTTCAGCTCCTCATAGACCAAGGTTAGGGATAAGATAGAGATTACCGCTTAAGTCAGGAGAATCACCGATTGATAGAGATGAGGAAATGAGTGAGGCGTTAAATAGATATTTCTTAACGAAGTAGTTACCAAAGAAAGATTAGATATACCTCAGGGAGAACAGATCTACAGGGAGAAGAAGTAGAAGGATTAACAAACATCAACATACGCAAGTACGGGAGCTCATAATTAGACAAATAGAAAGACTTAAAGTCACTAAGGCTAGGGCCAGATGAACTTTTCCCCAAGGGTAATAAAGGAATATGAAACTGAAGAATAGAGTGGGCAGTTAACAGAAGTATTTAGGAAGTCACGAGACTATTGTAGCCTTTTGTTAGCTGTTTTTTTAAGTGTTTATGGTTTGGAAAGGCGCAGACTGTTATCTCACGTCAGGTCCGGTGTACCGTTGCCTGTGTTCTCAGTTGATTGAGGTGGTTGAAACAACTTTAATGGCTTCACTATAAGTGAGGTGTATTATGTGTTGGCCGAAGGCAGAACCAAATTAAGTTCACTTTGGTTCACTTAATTTACTCTCTCTCTCTCTCTGGTCAGTTAAACAGTTATATTGGCTTTTTAACTATATCAACAGTCTTACAGAATAGTTACAGGATTTTGTGGACGAGTCGTAAGCCGTACGCACACCCGAAGTCCTCTGCTCTCGCGACGCTGCCCGCTAATATCACCGGCTTCTCTCCGGCCAGCAGGAGCAGGCCAGGGCATCAGGCTTGCTGAATCAACACCGTTCCACGGCAAGGAGCACCTCCTAAGCACAACATAGGAAGTCTACCGTGCTTAACGTCCTGGCTGCCGCTGTGTCATGGCGTTACGACATACGATTCACACATTCACATGTACATTATAATATACACATTACAAAACACAGAGTGGTACCTGTTTCATGGAGGCAGGCACATTATTCCAATATTTAAGAAGGGTGACAAATCTTCTATGAAGAAACTATAGGCCGATTAGTTTAAACAGGGCGGCTGACAATGATAGGAAGCTATGATGTAGTTTATCTTGATATTAAGTAAGGCCTTCGATAGGTACCTCACCAGAGACTGTTAAATAAAGTCAGGGCTCATGAAATAAGAGGGATGGTATTTGATTGGATTAAGGCGTGGATTAGCGACAGGAAACAGAGGGTTACCATTAACGGTAAAAAATCGAATGGGATAATGTTACCAGTGGGGTTCCTCAAGGTTCAGTTTAGGCCCACTTTTATTCATAATCTACATCAATGACATGAACAATGGGATAACTAGTGACATGAAGTAAATTTGCAGATGACACCAAAATAGGACGCACTATTAGGACAGGGAGGATGCTAGAGCACTGCAGGAGGATCTCAACAAACTGTCAGCTTGGTCTGAGAAATGGCAGATGAATTTAAACATCACCAAGTGTAGCAGTACTTAGTGTAGGAACATGCAGCCCATTACACGGGTATGGTTTAGACTCCTGACGATAGGCAGATCAGAGTATGAAAGGGATTTAGGAGTGTTAGTGAACTCTGACCTAAAACTAAAAATGTATTAGTGCGAGAATAGGGCTAACAGGGTATTAGGCTTTATTAATAGGACGGTAACCAAAAGGAGTGCAGAGGTCATCCTCAGACTTTATTTAGCATTGGTTGAGGCCCACTTAGATTATGCTGTCAGTTTTGGTGCCCACACTACAGAAGGAACATCAACTTGCTGGAATCAGTTCAGGGAGGATGACCATTATAGGGATGTACCGATACCGAAATTTTGACCGATACCGATACCGATACCCCAATATTAGACCGATACCGATACCGATACCGATACCTGTGCACTGATTTTTATTTATGCAACAATTCCAGCAGCTAAAGGGCAATATCAAATGTTAGAAAAAAAAGACCCATTACTCGTTGTTCCAATATAGAAAGGAAGTGTTAACACACAACCCCAAGAGGTTAGACAAGGGGGGAGGAAGGAGGTGCCTCGTGAGGTCTAGTTGACTCAGCTAGGTTAGCTTTATCTTAATTGCCGTATATTTAGGCAGCAGACTGTGAAGAAATCCCCAGACCCTGACAGCGTGCCCCGTTGCAGGGCGTTCATCTGACCGACTGAGGCAGGCAAATGAGGCAAGTGGAGGGGCTCCGCCAATCCCGCGCCGAAGCTGCTAGTGCTAAACCTGTATTGTACGCGTCCAAGGTACCAAAGGCTTTACTGTGTACTAAGTATTATATACCTTTTATTCAAAGTAATATGAATCTTATCGTTTAAAGTGATGAAAATTAAATCGCGGGAAATTCCAAACTACGTATGTAGTGATAGCGTACTGGACCCACATTCGCCGCGTGATGGACGACGCGGGTTCGAATCCTCACGCTACCACCTGGGATTTTTCAGTCACCACTGAGTGGCCTAAGACTGCCCACATCCTGTCCTGAAGACTACCAATCAATCCAGACTCTAGAGGAACTGTTCAAGGAAAATCAAGAAAGAGCTTCGGGGGGCAGCATGAGCCAATGCAAGATGGCGCCACTATAAACACTCGCCTGCGCCAGAACGGGCTGGGCCGACCATCAGGCCCCACCTGGAAGAAGCCTTGGGCCGACCATCAGGCCCCACCGGGAAGATGCCTACCGGCGCAATAGGCAACAACGTAAAAAAATAAAATATTTTTTTTAAATTACACTTTTCTAATATTTTTTCAGCAATTTAAAAATCAATTTCTATTGAACAAAATTATTTAAGAGTGACATGCGATGTACAAAACTCCTTCAAGTATCGGTAGTATCGGCAGAAAAATCAGACGATACCGATACTCTTAAAATATGCCGATACCACCGACACCGATACATCGTTACATCCCTAGACCATGATGATTCAGGGGCTGAAGAACCTCCATATCAAAATAGGCTGAAACATCTAAACTTATATTCACTAAAAGACGAAAGTGCAGGGAGATCTGATAAGAAGTATTCAAATGGGTCAAGGGTTACAACAAAGATGATATAGAAGTAAAAGTACTGAGAATTAGCCAGCCAGGATAGGAACACACAGATGATGGATTTAAATTAGAAAAGTATAGATTTAGGAGAGATGTAGGCAAGCATTGGTTTACGTAATGTGGGTGGTGCTGGGGAATGGAATGAACTCAGCAATCACATAGTTAGTGCAGGGACGATAAGCTTGTTTTAACCCTTTTCTTGCGCGTGGTGCAGACACGTGACTATCCTCAGGTTGCAGTCAGAGGAGCCCAATGATCTCTTTTTTAACACCTCTGTATCCTCAAAAACTATTAATAACAGATAAAAACCAAAAAAGCTTACCATTGGAAGAGAGGAGGTCCGAATCAATAGGAGCCGGTTATGTATGCCTCTCTTGCGAACGTACATGCACGTTCAGGGAGTGTTGAATGTTAACACTTCAAGTGCGTGAGGATGATCAGCCATATTGAGGTATTGGAATAAAATCTTCCTTCTATCTGTATTTCACTCCTGCCTGAAGAGGAGGTATCGGAACCTCACTCCCGAAACTGACTTATCTTCGGCCACCTCTTTGGATTCTTTTAGGGAGCAGAGTAGGGCTTTTTTATATTTTCCTATTAAATGTTTACTTTTTTGTTACTTGTAGGCTGTTCCTTCTGCTGTAAAAAAAAAAAAAAAAACTGCGGACATACTCTGGCGAAGTCTGGCAAGGGTAGTATTGCCAACATGCAATATTTACAACTATTTGGTCAAAGAATCAGTCAGGTGATAGAATGAAGCTATGCAAAAAAATGCCAACTATATTGAGGCAAGAACATCCACCAGTTACTCGTCTGTAGATTTGCCCGCGCTGAGCTGATGTGATTTTCCACCAAATTTAGTAGAAGTACCCTCAGTGGCAATCCTGTGTTGTGAGGAATTAGTGTTGAAACACTCTACTCATACATAGGAGAATTTTGAGTGCAGGTGGGGCTCGCAGCGAGAGTTTAGCGCCACCAGCAAAAACACCTAACGCTCGCTGCAGGTGTTTAGCAATAAGAAAAGGAGTTAAGAGTAGACTTGAGCAGCTACATGGACGAGAATGACAGGTGGCAGTGAGGTGTGGGTGCAGTAAGAGGAGACAGGGTGCTGGAGCGTACGCCCATACCGAAAAGGTGTAAACAAGGATCAAGCCTCTACCTGTAACCCTGAAACTACACCTCACCCATCGTGAAGGTAGTGGGGGAGTTCTGGAGCTGCCCTGTGTGACCCACTCGGCCTCTTGCAGTTCCTATGTTCTTATGACCACTGACCCTCCTGCCCCCTGCAGCAGTCTGCTTCTTGTCTGGGCCACTCATGCTGCTGCCCAGCCCGAAGAAGGTGAGGAGTCCCCGACCTGTGAGGCAGCTCAGTGTTGTGTTGTCCTTGTTCTCTTTCTCCACACACCTGAAGGGCCGTTTGTTGCTGTGCTGGGCTCAGTCGTCAGTGCAGTGAACAGGAAGTGTAGTTAGTCACAGTCGTAGTAACTTAGTAACAGCAGTATAAGCAGTTTGAGGACAAGGATTTTTTTCTTCAGTGTTTCAGAGGGCTGGTTGGGCCATGGACTTTACAGCCTCTTCTTCTTCAGTGTTTCAGGGGCTGGTTGGGCCATGGACACGGCCTCTTCTTCTTCAGTGTTTCTAGGGGCTGGTTGAGGCCATGGACCACAGCCTCTAAAGCCCCAAATACAGTGAGTGGTGGAGGAGCCTTCACACAGGGCGGATGTGTTGCCTTTGCTCATGAAAGTGCTGAGTCGATATGGTGGCCAGAACCAAAAACTTGGTGGAGTTATGTTACGTTTGTGCGGATCCACAGGCGATAAGTGGATAGGGTGCCGTCTGTACCGTAAGTGGTGTCATGTGAAGTGTGCTTATCTGTCTGGAATTAAGTCGGAGTATACCTAGAATAAATTGGATTTACAACCCCGTAACCTTTCATAAAACATCTCTGGCTACGTAAATTGTGGAAAAAATGGAAGAATTCAAGCTGGAATTATCTAAGGAAATATCAGAGTGAAACAAGAAGTTGAGTTACAGGCAGTCAGTGTGAAGGAGGTTGGTTGAGGTGGCACAGGATGTGGCAGGAGCTGTTACTGCAACGAACCCAGCATGCAGAGTCAGCAGATGCAACTTGGGCTGAGGAGTCACCAAACGTAAGAGGAAAGTTAAGAAGAATTTACTTGTTGTCAAAGGCCTCTACACAGGAAAAGAAGGTAACAGACATGAAGGATGAGAAGTCTCCCAGGCATTGAAATGGTATTCAAATAACTGATTCAAGATTTACAAATAGAGAGTAACATTGTCATGAACTTTGATAATGAGTACACAAGGGATGAGGCTGCTCAAAACTGGAGTCTATTGAGCAAATTAATACCAAAGAGTGTTGGAAAGATGAAACCAAAAATCATGATATGCCAATGTGCATAAAAAAAAGGAGACCAAGGAAAAAATAAGGAGACCATCTTAGACCGCAATGAGTTCTTACACGCCATTGGGGAGTGTTGAGGAATAAGATTAGAGCTAGTTTTTATAAGCCTGCGGCTGGCGGTACGATGCACTACATTTTGGTGTGACAACTAAGAGAGCTATTTCACATGAATCACAAGCTAAAATTAAAATGGAGAATATACCACACAATGAGAGACAGATACCATACAATTATATGCTATCACTATCAGAGATATGTGGCCATCTTGAGGAAGCCAACTGTACTACCAAAGACCAATGGAGACACCCCAAATTGTTTCAAATGCGCTGGCAATCATAAATCACCAAGGATGCACCATGACTGAGAAGAAATGCATAAATAGTGTGAGATACAAGAAGCCCGAAAATCAACCACTCGGCAGAATGACCAGTGTTGTATTAGGAGGTTCTCCAGACTGAAATTGAGAGGGAATTCGTAACATGACCGATCATGGCGCATTAATTGGTGTCTGTACTCAAAGATAAATTGTGTGATGAGCCATTGAATGTTCAGTGTGCTGGAAATAATTGTTGAATATTTTAATTGTGATACTATAATAGAAATAGCAGACATAAACACTGAACTAGTTGTTATATGTGATATTATTCGTAAAAGAAATTAAAACTGCTCACTCACTCACTCACTGCAATGTTTGAGAATAGCAGTCATCGAAGACTATTAATGAGGCTAACGTTGAAATTGTTGATGACCCTCGTGAATATTGCATCAGACGGCGGAGCAGGGGTAACGGTAACGGTAACACACGCTCACGGCAGCGGCGCCTCGGCGGGTGTTGTTGTTGTTGTCTTGTTGATTTGGGCCGCGGCGATCTAATCAACTCACACGAGCCCTGGTAATTGACGTCCTGTGAGGGGCTTCACAGGCGCGTCGCTCCCGATCTTCCTGAGGAAGGCGTGGGTGAGGAGCGGATGACAGTTCCTGCCGTGAGGGTGGACGCCTGCCACCGCCAGCAGGGTGGGCAGGTCAAAAGATGGAGGCCATGTGTCAGGGGTGGAGTTTGGTCAGGCAGCACTCGCTGGGAGTGGTGACGTGGGCAGTGCAGCAGGAGGTGCTCAATGAATGTCTCCTCGACAGTCAGCACCAGGGGCAATGAGGGTCAAGGGACCAGACGCGGCAGGCGCCGCGGTGGAGGGAAATGAGCGATGTGTGGCCCAGGCGGAAGCGCGTCAGGGGACTCAAGGCCACGTCCAGGACAGGACGTTTCCTCACCTATGGCTGTATTAAGGGAGGAGTTGGTGCGCCGTGCGGTACTGGCCCATGGAGGACAGGTGGTGTGGAGAGGTGGTCAACATGACGTGTCGTCCTAACAAAATTGGCAGAGTGCGGGAGATGAAGCGATGTGGCCATGAAGAGTGGCAGGGGAGCGGCGTGGTGTTTACCTCCCCAAGGGCCATCTTGACGGCAGGCAGCAGCGGAGTTCAGTGCTGCCACTTTCAAGGAAATTTCCTTATTTTAAGGACATTTGGATCCAAGACAAGGAAATTTCTAAGGAAAAACGCAAAAAATACTAAGGAAATCTAAGGAAATTCAGCATCGTAAAGGAAATTTATAAGGAAATATCTACAAAGTTAAAGAGGCGTATCCTCCTTTGCAATCTAATCAACCAGGTAACTCATATTTTTTAATGTCATACTGCATTTTATACCAGAAACTATCCACGTCGTACGTGACGTATCGTAGTTCCTTATTACGACTAAATTAGGGTGACCAGACGTCTCCCCGGTTTCCAGGGACAGTCCCCAATTTTCAGGTGACCCTAGCTGTCCCCAGGAAATGTCCCCGGTTTTCACTGTACACGTGACTGAAAAGATCCGAAGAAAAAAAAACCACAAGAAAATGTTTGACGTCATTAACGTCGACGGATCCGTCAATTACGGAATGAGTGGGAACCCGCCTTAACCCAGTCACAAGATCTACAGTAGGAGGAGGACACAAGTTCATGTAATGCAACCTGGCTATCAACTAAACAGTATACATCTTTGCGGAAAGCTGCTACAGTGTGGAGAGGCCTCAAGTATGGCATACAGGTCGGCCAGGTCTAGGACAGGTACCCTGGCAGTCCTGTTATGAAACACTTAATGTCAGTGTACTGTAGGCTGCAGATTTCTATCATATATAGCCCTATCTGGTTATACAGTTCTCCAACTCACCTGTGAAATGATGTGATACTACGCTCCCTTTCGTACAGCCATATGCTGAACAGGCAGGCATTGTCTGCACTTTCAATGCGTCCACTGGATCAGCTGATAGATGTTTTGAGTCTAAGTCCCTAAGGGGAAGGAAACAGCGGCCCAAGCAAGCGCGTATGGCTCCGCGTTCGTGACGTCATAGCAGCTCACTCCACCAATCTATAGGGTAGACCATGGAGGTATTATGGGAGGTGCCTGTTCAGCCAATCAACGCTATTAATCCATGTCTCCCCAGACTTAAAACATCTATCAGCTGATCAATTTGAATTCATACAATACCTGCTGTCTCAACATGTAACCCTATGCAAAGAGAAGCTATGTGTTCCCATCATTTCTACAGTGAGTTATCGTTACCGTTTACCGTTGATGAGTTTCAGGCCACTCCGCCGCTGATGCGGCGGTCTACGAAGCCGTCAGCAATTCAACGTTGGCCTCCAATAATGTTCTTCGATTGCTTGATTCTCAAACATCGTAGTGAGTAAGTGGGTGTCTTAGTCTCATCTGAGGCACAGCTTGCTGCTCAACGAGTTCGAAAAAACTGCATTTGTAAGCGGGCCGTCGCGTCCAAAGACCTTGGAGTTGTTGGAGGCCAAGGATCGGAATGTCCGCGGTTTCGTCAAGAACATTTTTGGGGCGCGAGGCGCTTGAAATTCAGGGAAACCAGGGGGTGTGAAGAGGGAGGAAGGGTAACCGGAGGCGAGTTAGGGCCATACTTTTTGGTGGCTCCTCCTCCATTTTGATTATTACATTTAGAATTCTGGGGAGTGACATGCTGTGTAGTGGCACGGCCTATGGCGAGGATGGATAGGGTTCGATTCCCGTTGTTCCGCCGATTCTGAACCTTCACGGACTCCACTTCGTTATGCCGGGGATGGTCTACCACGTCTTCCAAGGCGTTTGGTAATGATGGATATGATTTTCTCCTCTGCCTCTCTCTCTCTCCTTCACTCGACCAATGCACCCCACTTTCTGAGAGGGCCTATTGCGAACTCAGGTGAGTTGAAATGTGAGTTCTGTTTGTTACTGTACGCCTAACTTGTTCTAATGACTGCCTGTTGTACTTTTTATTAATGGAGTGGAAATTAATGAGGTTATTCTCCAGCGTAGAAACTGAGGTTCAATCTGACACACGTTCACTACAGATCACATTCGCTCTCAATGGGTTATAAATTTCTTAATGTTACTACAGAGGAACACTGGGGTTTGTATCTACCTCAAATATCATTACTACCAATCCAGAGGATACATAAGCCGATGTTCCCACTCCAATGCTTCGTTCAGTCGTTCGTCCGAAATCTGCTCTTCCGCCTGGAGCTCAGATATTTTAATCTCAGTTTCTGGTACACTATTATAATGAGTGAGGAAATTTGACTGTGACCGACTAAGGAAACTTAAATCATATCTTTGGTTAAACTTGACGTGAGAGTGCTTCTAGCCATGTTAAGAGTGGTTAATATCCCACCAACTGCCAGCCAGTGTAGTGCCCTGAAATTGCGGCACCAGGTGATGCCAAAAAATCGAAGGAGACAGCAGGAAATAGGGGAAGATTAAAGAAAACTGAGGCCAGAAACTCACCCTGAGGCGTAATGCTGCCACCACCCGGCGATCTGGGGGCGAACAAGAAGGTCACCTAGCTACGCATGGGGAACCTGAAAGTATAAGTAATTCTAAAATGAGGGACTCAGGGGAGGTTTCAGGGACTCTTCTGAAGAGTTAGAGTGGACGGGCAGAGTGTGAGGCGGAGAGTCAGTAACCACCACGGCTGTCTGGACAACTCACGTCAAGGTTAACACCAAGGAAGGAGACCAGGGAATGACTATAAATAGGATAATATACATTTATTTGTTTGCCTTCTGACCAAGGAGAATGAATTCTAGACGACGAGGTCAGTATTGAGGTGGGTACACGAGGAACCTTGGCGCCCACGAGCCGCATGGACAACACAGAGTAAACACCTCGAGCACAAAATACACCTAAATTCATGAAAAGATAATAATCATGCATAGGAGAAGGCACCACTGTTTGCATTTCGCACTCTCAAAATAATATATGCAACACTAGATATTTGTTGCGTCTCACCGACTCACAGTATTAGACAAAGAAATGATTTACTCACGAAGCTACCAGACTCATGGATGAATAACCATACAGGAAAGCGAGACCGCGAGGAGACTCTGAAAACGCCGCTCAAAATTCCAATAACTAGAATAGATTACAATTTCCTCCTAACTGCTCACTTTTACAGAAGAACGTTGAACTATTTTCTGGGGAGTTAACGTTACGAACTCGGTTTATGGCGAAGAGGTAAAGTTAAGGTTCGACTCTCGTGCTCTGTCGGCGCTTCAAGCGCGCACACCCAGAGTGACTCTTCGCTATGAACCAGTATAACGTTCTCAACTTCGAGGTGAATGTTAAATCATGAGGGTGAATATAATGTGTGTGTGTGTGTGTGTGTGTGTGTGTGTGTGTGGCCAGTGACAGGCGCCGACGGTCCTGTGATGAGGAGGGAGGTAAGATGAGTCACAGGGGAGGTAAACATGGAAAAATAAATTATTTACTTGGTTACTCAACTGAGAGCTACGTATTTTACGGGCGGTAAAGGGGATAAGTTAAATTGTAGTGAGGGAAGCAAGGGTTTTGTCACTAGGGGGTGGGGCGATGAACACTGGTTTATGAGGTGCTTTGGGGGAATGAAGCACATACCTGTGGTGAGGAGGGTAGGCAAAATGAGTCACAGGCCGGGTTTCCGTGTTTCCAGTCTTATTTAGTGTGGCAGTGGGGGAGGTGGGAAGGGCCGGAGCCAAGGGACCCGGAAGTGGGGGGCATGGTTTGGGGGAGTAAAGTATTTTGTGTATGTTTATGGATGAAGGAGGAGGTGAGGCCGTATACCTACCCTAATCTGGCGACATAATACAGGCAGGTGGTGAAAAACACACTTAAAGCAGCCAAAAAAATCTACCAAGGGATGAAATACTTATGGGGAATAACTCTGGCCAGGTGTTGTATGTCATCTCAGCACTGCGCGCGCAGGCACAAGGGGCAGCATAAGGGAAGCTCTCTAGAAGCAGCGTGGAGTGGACTACGTGACTGGAGGGAGAGGGGGAACGAGGGTGGTGGCCGACGCCAAGCCAAGAATTTGGCAGGAAACGCTTGGGCTGTCTGCCTCAGGCCACATGATGTCTGGCGGTTACTAGGGGTAACAAAGAGAATAGAAAGTGGGCCTCTCGGTGTGAGTCTGGAATGTCTCCACGCGGTAGCCCGTTTCCTGGCGACACTTATATTACCCTAATACTTAAAACTAATTATTTCCTCCCTAATTTCTATTTATCCGTTCTTAATTAAATACTGGCATTACATAATACCCAGTTAGCCCTATTCCTCGCACTAATACATTTTATAGCTTCCTTAGTTTTAGGTCAGAGTTCAATAACACTCCCAAAATCCACTTTCACACTCTGTACCTGCCTATCGCTGTGGGTCTAAAACTATACCCGTGTAATGGGTTTGCGTGTTCCTCCATTCAGTACGCTACCTTGGTGATCAACTTAAAATTCATTTTTACCCATTTCTCTCACCAAAGCTGACAGTTTGTTGAGAATCCTCCTGCAGTGCTCTAGCATCCTCCCTTGTCCCTAATAGTTACGCGTCCTATTTTGGTGTCGTCACGCAAATTTACCTATCAACCACTAGTTATCCACGACGTCTATGTCATTGATGTAGATAATGAATAAAAGCAGGCCTAAAAGCTGAAGACCTTGTGGAACCCCACTGAGTAAAATTACCCCATTCAGTTTCTTACACCGTTAATGGTAACCCTCTCTGTTTCCTATTGCAAATCCACGCCCTAATCCAATCATAAGCAACCCTCCTCTATTCCGCTGAACCCTGACTGTTTTAACAGTCTCTGGTGAGAATTACTTTTATCAAAGGCCTTACTAAAATCAAGATAAACTACATCGTAACTCTCATCATTGTCAGCTGCCTCATGGCTATACTCTATTGTAAAAAGGATAAAAAAAGATTAGTGAGGCACGACTTTCCTTAATAAACCCATGCTGTGAATATTGAATTTAAGTTATGTCTTTTTAATATGAGGTCCCTAATACTATCTGCTATTATTAACTCAAGCATTTTACCTATAACTGACACGTCAAAACCCAATTCGGCCTATAGTTTTAGCATAGATTTGTCTCCTTCTTAAATATTGGAATAACGTGTAGCCTGCCTCCATGGTAAACAGGCACCACCTGTAATCTAGCGACTTCCTAAAAGCTTCTGTTAACTGCCCTGATTTCATATTTACATTCTTTTAATACCCTGGGAAGGGAAAAAATTTCATTTGGCCCTGGCGCCTTAGTAACTTTAGGTCTATCTATCATCTGTCTAATCACGACCTCCCTACTTATGTTGATGTCCGGTTAATCAGCCTTCTACCTTCTCCTGTAGATCCTGTTCTCCTTGAGGTATATCATTTAATCTTTCTTCGTTAAATACAGTTAAGAAATATCTGTTTAACGCCTCCTCATCATCCTCATCTGTATCTATCAGTGATTCTCCCACTGACTTAAGCGGCTCTGCCTTATCTCCCTAACCTTGGTCTTATAAAGTTGAAAAAAAAAATTTGGATTGATTTCTTAAGCTTCCTGGCAATTTCTAATCTCATGATTACGTTTTTGCTATACGGGTTCTATGGCTAAATCGTTGTAACTATCCCTTAGGTGAGTTTCCCTCTTGATTCTAACATATAATCCTCTTTTTCCTTCCTATTTCGATTTTTAGCCTGTCTGTCATCCATCGCGGATAATTACCTGTCGACCACAGCTCCTGAGAAATAAACTTCTTGCTGACCTAGTTTAATCTCTGATCAGAATACTGTACTCATCCTCCAAGCTACTTATTACAGCTAGTGACCTCACAGAAATTAACGCCTCCTGCTCCCCAGGTCTGACCTGCATACAATCTTACTCCCTAATCCTTTGGCTGCTTTCTTTAACCCTATTAGTCCACCTTCCTGAAGTCAGGTATTATTATTTATTACTGCTGACTTAATTTATATAAAATATATATTTATATATATATATATATATATATATATATATATATATATATATACATATATATATATACATATATATATACATATATATATATATATATATATATATATTTAAATATATATTAATATTAAAATAAAATTTCCTTATGATCACTATTGCCCCAATGAATCTAACATAACATATTGCTTATGTCTTCCTATTAGTTAACAACAATCCAAATGTTTTCTTTACTCTTTGGTGTTCTAATTAACTGTTTAAGGAAACTATCACCATGTCACATCTAACAAATCCTATACCTCTGGTCTCTGTTAAAGATATCCCACTCTATATTTCAATGATTAAAATCCCAAAAGGATAACGGTGAGTACAATGTATGTTTCTTCTGTGAAACTGAACACAAGGTAAGTGTAAAGTTAGAGGCGTTAGATAGCAAGTTACAGTTTATGGAGGGTGTGTAACGATTTGATGTAGGGAATGTCGGGGAGAGTGACCTCAAGGTAGTTGAGAAGGTAGAGAGGTTGGAAGTTAGAGTAGGTGAGGTAGAGAAAAAGGTAGGTACCTTAGATTCCTTCCAGCCGGTTAGAAAAGGGAGTAATGCTGTAGGTGCAGATGTTAGTTACAGTGGTGTAGTGACGAGGAACAGGTTCTAGGTGTTAGACGACCAAGTTGAAAATGATCCTAGCATCGTTCTCGTCGGGGATAGTTTAGTTAGACAGCAGGACCAGGAGTTTTGTAGGACGGGAGCGAGGCGTAGGCATGTAGTTTTCCCATGGCGTAGAATTGAGCATGTAGCTGAGAAGGTTGACGACTTGGTCGTCACTACCTCAGAGGAGACATTGTTTGTTTACCTGGTCTGAACAAACAATGTCCTGAAGGGAAGCTGAGGGACAGTCGGAGGAGTTCAGTTGTGTGTGGTTTGCTCCCTAGGAACGATGTTAGTTCCCTCATTCTCACTAGAATGGTGGGGATTAACGAACGTGTCAGGGATTTGTGCAGTCGTGAGGGAGTCATGTTTGTGGACGTCTGGGATCACTTCATTTATGACAGGAGCTTGTTTGCTAAGGATGGACTTCACCTAAATTGTGTAGACAAGGCAAGGCTGGGCCGTGTTAGACGAGGAAGTTTTGACAGAGTTAAAGGGGAGTCAGGTACAGCGGGAACGGGATGCGGAAACTTCCGGCTTGGCTGGAAGGAGTCATCACCCATACGGTGAGGTCCATGGAGGTAGGAGTGTCAGGTCACACGAGAGGGAGGTAGTACAGGAGTGTAGTGCTGAGGAGGACGTCAGGTCACCAGACACGCAGGTGGGGGGAACTGTGGTAGCGGTCAGGTAAACAGCCACACAGGTGGTTGATGAGGTAGAGGTAGTTGTAGCTAGTCAGGTCTGACGCACTATTCCAGTGAAACAACGGTTGGTATTTGGCACACACTCGGCGAATAAATTAAACATCTTCTTTGTAAATGCCCGTAGCATTATTCAAAAGCGTAGCCACTTGATAATACATGCATTTACTGAAAACCCCGACTTAATTTTGATCACGGAAACATGGCTGAATACGCGGGACAAGCATCAGTTAAGTGAGGCGGGCGGCTACGGAGTATTTTTCGACGAATATATTTAAAATCGGATGGGTACATGCTTTTCGCTCAGCATGGCCGGGAAAGCCTAAATTGCCAGGTGATGAAATTTGTTTTCGTAAAATTAAAACTCCTTCCCCCTGGAGGCCATTTTCAAATGTCCTGCGCTATTGCGTCATAGACGGACACACGCGCCAACATATGCGGTATCATTCCATGCTTGTGTATACGTAAAAACTGCATTAAAATACTGTGAAGGAAACGAAAGTGCAGGGGCCCAAGGCTGTTCCGGGCTAACAGTTTTCCTTCTGAGCCAGGTGTTTTGCTCCCCCCCCTTTCACAGTGTAGTCAGGAGAAGCGATACGCAAGATGTTAACTCCGTCTTTAATATGCACTTCAGCTCGCACAGCCCACGGGAGACAGGTAGGACGGCCGGTGTGGTAAGGCCGCTCACACAGCCCACGGGAGACAGGTAGGACGGCCGGCGTGGTGAGGCCGCTCATACAGCCCACGGAAGACAGGTAGGCAGGCCGGCGTGGTAAGGCCAGCAAGGGCGGCCCGGGTATTTGGTCTCGGGGCTGAGTGATGGAGGGCAGTGCCGGGCCGGGCGTAACGCGGCAGCAGCCTCGTCAGGTGGAGGACTCGTTAGGTGGTGAAGGGGAGCCAGTGCCTAGCGAGCTGGCTCGACCGAGTCCTGGAGTCGTCTCCCGTCCTCAGCGCACCAACGTCCGAGGTTGCTTCGGCTGCTGACGTCAGGGCCCCCACTCGCGCCGGTGGAGCTCGGGCAGGGCGTTCGAGGCGTTCCGCTGCGGGTAGTGTGAAGCCTCGCTCGGGATGAGTGTAGGTCGAGTGAGGTGTTCCGGGGCTATGTTGGAGTTGAGGAGTTAATAGTGGTCTTCCCTTTACACATCTCCGCCGACAAGACTCGATACAGAGTATCGAGCTAGAAATCGGAAGACAAATATAGCCTAGCTCATATGAATGAATAATACCTAAACCAAACCGACATAAGAGAAACCATAGAACCAAACCAAGAGATTCAACAGTAAAAGAAACCCATTGATTTATGTAGCATCCCACAATAACTAACATCTGCTTAAGAAATCTGCTCCAATATTATCCTTCCCAGGAATGTGTACAACCCTGAATCGATACCCTTGAAGACAAAGTGCCCATCTAAGGAGACGATCATTATTCCCCTTGAAGTGGGTCAAGTAGACGAGAGGTTTATGGTCAACTTCAAGCACAAACTCCTTGCCCCGCAGATAGTAGTCAAAATGCTTAATCCCAAAGATGACGGCTACATTCCTTTTCAATTGTAGCGTACCTGCGTTCTCTGTCTAGGAGCTTCCTGCTAGCGTAAGCTACTGGGTGCGGGTAATCCTGAACGTACTGCAACAACACAGCGCCCAAACCTTGATTTGATGCATCGGTCCGTAAAACGAAGGGACGTGACGGGTCAGGCAACTTGAGGACTGGCTGAGAGTGCAGTGCTGACTTGAGTTGTTCGAAACAGGTCCGCAGCTCATCTGACCATACCAGTGGTTCGGGGTTCTCTTTCCGCAGGAGGTCGGAGAGTCCACTGGTGTAGGAGGATGCCTGAGGTATGAAGACTTGGTAAAAGGAGATCATGCCTAGAAAGGAGCGAAGCAACTTTTTAGTTGTAGGAGGTGTGACTGAAGATATGGCAGATACTTTACTTTCCTGAGGCCGTAGTGTGTTACCGTCCACAATGAAGCCTAGATATTGGATGGATGTAAACCCGAATCGGCATTTTGAAGGTCGGGCCGTCAGTCCATGTTGTCTGAGACGGAGGAGGACAGCGTGGAGGGCGTCCAGGTGTGTTTCCCAAGTTGAACCTGATATGAAGATGTTGTCGAAGTAGAAGGTGACTCCCTCCAGACCGGCGAGGACGATTCGCATGAGCCTAATGTAGGTTGCACATGCTGTGACGAGTCCAAAAGGGAGGCGACAGAACTCCATTAGTCCCAAGGGTGTAAGGAGGCCGTCAGTGCCATGGCTCGGTCCGTCAGAGGTACCTGGTAATAGGCTTTAGTTAAGTCTAGTTCAGAGAAGTACTTACTACCGTAAAACTTGTGAAGGTCCTCCGTGATGGTGTTGATTGGCTCCGCGTCAAATATAGTCATGGAATTCAATACCCTGTAGTCCACGGCAAGGCGGTAGCTGCCAGAAGTCTTCTTTACCATAACGACCGGGAACAATGAGGTGACCTTGAGGGTTTGATGATTCCCTGACTGAAGTTGTTCCACTTCCTGTTGGAAGAAAGGCCTGATATGTAAAGGAATGGGATAGGTTTTGAAGCGATTCGCTCGGAGGAGCAAGGTTGACGTCGTGCTCGATAGTGGAGGTACAGCCTGGAATTTCTGATAAGACATCGCTAAATTTGTCCGTGAGGTAGAGGAGATCGTTCTGCTGATCAGGGTGAGTTGTTCTCCTACTGCAGGCAGGGGATCAGAGACGTCGCAGTCTGCACACCATCCAGGGTTATCGGAAAGTCCTCAGCCGGGTCAAGACAGTCACCCTGGGACAGAGAGAAGGCTATTTCACAGATATCTTGTCCGTCACTAGGGATGGAAGGCTCATCTAGGATAGTAGCTTGGTTTATGTGGGCGCGTCTGTGATACAGCTTCAAGAGGTTAGCGTGATATAACTTTTCTTTACCCTTCTCATCGATCAGATAATTCACCCTGTTTTACGCTCTAGAACCTTAAAGGGCCACTCCAAGCCATTAATAGCTTACTGGAAGTGTCAGGGAAGGACGAGAACTTCATCACCAGGCTTGAACTGACGATCTTGAGAGTTCAAATCCAAATAGGTCTTGTATCGGGTGGCACTAATGGTGGAATTTTGGGCAGCGATCTTGGAACAGTCGGCCAGCTTGTCCTTCAAATCGATGACATACTGGAAGCAAGACCTTTCATCCTCTGAAAGCTTACCGTCTTCCAATAGATCCCGTAGAACTGAAACTGGCCCCACAGCCCTTCCATACAAGAGATCAAAGGCAGAGAATCCTGATGATGTTCTGTCACTAGGCATCTCCGCAAAACAAACAATACGGCCAGTAGATAGCGATGCCACTCTCGAGGCTTGTCAGAGCACAGCTTCCGGAGGGAGGACTTCAGGGTGAAGTGGAAACGTTCTATTATTCCATTCCCACTCGGATGGTAAGGGGTAGTGAAGGCAGCTTCACTCCAGAGGAAGCTGTGCAGTTCGGCCATCATTTGAGACGTGAACTGTGTGCCCCGATCAGACAGGATCTCACGGGGAATACCACTCTGGAAAATATGGTCAACAAGGCTTCAGCGGTGAGATGGAAGTGATGTCCCTTAGGGGAACAGCCTCAGGGAAACCGGTAGAAAATCAAAGAAATCAAAGGTAAGGATGTAACGGTGTCCTTCTGATGTGGGAGGAGACAATGGGCCAACAATATCAACTGCTACTCTAGCGAAACGGTTCGAAGTAATTATATGAGGAAGCTGTTTAAGAGGGACCCGGCCTAAGGCGAAAAATCCCTTAACAGACATACGCTGGCACTTGTCCACAAGACCTACAGAAGGTTCGTATATCAGACCACACCCTGGCCCAGTAAAGTGCTCTCAATCTTCATGCCAGTCTTCCGATGGGAGATCATGTCCTCAGGGGGGACTCTTTCATGGGCGACTGTCATGTACTGACCGTCGGCACTCCGCAGGGGGACTTCACTAGATACTTCTTCCCTCAGCTGGTTACTGTGATGTGAAGACCGACAAACCCTGTGAGATAGAGACAAACCCTGTAGAGCAGGTTCGTCCGAGAACTTCGTAGCCGAAGGTGGAGCCGGTGCAGCAGTGACTTCTACTTCTCCCATGATGGCCTTGTTACGATGTGACGCTAGAGTAGGGCACGAACTTCCTGCAATTAGAAGTCTGAGGAGTAATAGCCCAGGGCTCAGATGAGGAAGTACAGGGGGGTGAATCTTACGAGCAGGCGGCAGCCCGGGTCTGGACAACGAATACTTTTCCGGAACCTGGTCGAGGAAGGAACCGAAAAGTGGGTGTAGGTTCGTCACATGCCTTGTCACGTCTGGAGTTAAATCAGGGTGCATCGTACTCCTCAAATAAATACCTACCAGCACTGTGCAAAACTTGAAAGTGGGGCCCTGATGGCATCAACCCAACCGTCAAAATAGGGGCACCGGAGGTAGCATCTACCACAGGGAAGTAGCGTCGGCACGACAAGTAGTCGCTGCAGCGAACCTTTACCGTTGGAAATATCCGCGTCCGTAGCAATGCCTCCTCGGATACCAGGGGACACTTCAACTAACCACAACCATCGCGAACAATGGTGGATACCCTAGAGCAGTGATAGTCAACCCAGGAAGGAAAAATCTAGGCGCATGCTGATTTTTTGTACATGGAAAGAATGGGGTACATGAGGGCATATGACAGCGTTAGTGGAAGAACCAACACCAACAGAAAAAGGTGTTTGTAAAGAAAATTGTAAGTGCAACAAGCAAATTAATCTAAATTGAGATTAAGGTATTGTAACAGGGTTTAGGCTGGGGTATCAAGCACCTCAAGAATAACTATAAGTTACTATATTATATAAAGAGCATTATTCTCTCAGATAGGGCAGATACTGTGCCCTGTATGTGTGAAAGTATGAGGAATTTGGTATAGGTACTTTCAATGACGGGTTTTGGTGACACCGCGCCTCTAATAAAATACTGCAGCCATAGTCCCATATGGTGTACTCGAAGAAGAATGTCACTGGTTGGTAGTAGAGGTATACACTCAAGTACAGTGCCAATTTCTTTATTCCTACCTTCACGTTCTTCGACCACAGTCAAGCTGACCTGACTTAACCACTCAAAATCGCTTGCATATTGGTGAAGAAAGAACAATGATATGGATAAAGAAACAGGGTATGCAGATTGACAATTTTCGATGATTGCTGTTGCTTTTTCTCTGGAAGAAGCAAACAACGAAAATACTCGGAAATTAACTCTGATGGTACAAAGGAAGGCCTGCAAGTCGTGTTTCCTTCCATTCAATCATCCATACATTAAATGGCTTAATGTCTTCAGTCAGGAAAGTTAATTTGTGCTTGTGGTATGTATTTGGCGAGAAGTGCTGACTGCGCATTATATAATTATTTTCTGTAAGCACTCATAGACATTTTACCAGATAGACGAGGCTAAACAGAGTAGTTATTATTATTATTACATATTATTATTATTATTATTATTATTATTAAGTGGTGAGTCATACTGAGATGGTAGAATATAGCATGTGGTAGATTTGGTGGTCAAAACAAAGCTTATTGAGCACTTGGGATTTTTCCTGAAGATGCAGCCTTGCTCATAATTTCAAGAACCTCAAAGTACTGATGAACCATGACCTGAGGAACTGACAAAAGAAACAACAAGTGACAAAAATGGACAGAAGATCACCCAACTGATTAGTTTAATAACACTCAAAGAATGGTGGTGAAACGAGTTGCCAAAAAAGGTATCATCCATCAAGTACGTCCATTCAATTGAAATCAAAGGAAGGGTGAACAATGACTATGTGAAGTATGATTTATTTCTGGTTAAACAAGAGTGTATAAGAATCTCATCCAGTTACTTCAGTGTTCTTTCTGTTCACAAGTATAAAATTAAATCTTGTACTCTTCCAAGTATATTTGTCCCATCCTTCAAAATGCAACACAGTGGAGCATAAAAATGTGCATGAGTTCTTTGAAGCTACAACTGGAGCTGAACTTCAAAAAGCAACAACAACGCTCCTTCGATAGCATTATGGGTCCATCAAGAAAAGGAAGAGAAGTCCTTCTAATGACATCAATGGAAATAGCACATACTTATGGAAAAAGTCAAGAAACCTTCGCACTTTAGTTGAGACAGTTATTCTTCCATGTTAGAAATAGCTGCCCAGCATCTTCATGGAGGCAGAAACCACGTGATAAGGTTCGAGTATTCCACTTTCAGACTCTAACAATGAACGTCGATCTGTGGCAGTGTCGCTGAAGATTTGAAGGATCAGCTACTTACAAGTGCTCAGGCAGCACCCTGGTCATTTAGCTTAGTAAGTCTGATGAAACCACTGACATTGTAAATGCTGTTTCAACTTGAAGCAGACTGCCGCTTTCCTGACAGTCAGTCCAAGAAAATTGTAGGAACATTTCCTATTTTGTTATTACCACTAGGTGTACTGTGACAACAGCAGAGGAAATATTCACCAAGATAAATGAGTTTATAGCTTGTCGTATAGGTCAACGAGCTGGTAAAATGTGTTTGTGTTAAAGTATCAGATGAGGAAGGTAGCAATGATGGAAGCAAGAGCAGCTGTTAAGAAAATTAAGGATGTTGGGTTCTAGCTGCTGGTTCTATTCATCAGTTTAATATATCGGAGGCATTAGCGCCAAGAATTTACTGGTCAAATGGGGCGCGATTTTGACGAAATCATCAGTGATGTAAGTAAAGATAGCAATGTCCGCCGCAAAAGCAAAGAGCTGCGCATGCTTTGAAATGAAGCTTTGGCAAGGAAAAATGGATGCAGAATTTTCGGTTCATCATACGCAGAAGTTCTTTTTGTTATTGTCTTAGTGGCAAGTATGAACAGATTTCAACACTAAGAGAGAAGAAGTATTTTGACAGAAGAAGGACAGCAAGGGCTGTAAGCCCATATGAAAATACCGACACTGTCAGATTGATCAGCACATATGGCTTCTATCTTGGAGAAACTGAATCTTAAACCTCTATCCTTTCAAGGTTTTGGTGGGGATACTTTTGGCGTCACCTAAAAGCATTGTAAGCTTTCAAAGCAAAGATCAAGCGTTATGGAAAAAGTGGTGTTAAATTCATGGACTCGGTAGTTTCTCCTTCCTTGATCAGTTCTCCTGAAAGAGTGCAACTGGGTAGTGCTATCTCCTTCTGCTGGAAGAAAATATTAAGGATTTTGGTATATTTTTCATCTGGACAGTCTGAAAAGAAGTTATAAAATTATTGATCAAAGAGGCAAGAGCACTCAGAAGAATGTATGTGGATCAAAGAACCCCTTTGTCTCAGCTAATACCAGATTAGCCAATCTGGAATCATTGACACCTACTTTGCTAGAACTGTCCACTGATTTTGGGCAACAGAAGTCATCATTCATGAATTCTCCTACTATGGAGATTTCTGTGCTCACTTAGGAATTCCGTAGAGTACCAAGAATCTTGGGTAATGAATGCAATATGACTTATCTAGTGCGGATGCCAACAACATATCTGGCAGAGAAGCGTTTCTAATCTGGTGGATATAAAACAAAAAAGCGAAACCTGAAGCTATACAAGATGTGGATTCTCTGATGAGGGGGGCACTCCTGAAAAGTGAAAATAAAACTCGCTTTGAAAAGATTGTTGAAAATAATGCAGCAGCAACCTGCAGCCACTGAATATAAACCTTTTAATTTGCTGTTTTATAACTTGTGTGTGGTACAATGTGTTAGATATTCCATTTGTATTTTTTTTTCAAACCATTTGAAAAAATCACATTATTTGTACATTTAAAAAATTAGAAATACAAAAGGTATACACATATAATTATATTGTTTTATTATATAGTTACCACCTCTATAATTGTTTAGGACCAAGTAGCTATTTTTATATTTAAAACAGAGACTCAATACTTTTATTTATATATTTTCGGTCTTAAAATAAAAACAATGTGATTTTTTTTTTTTTTTTGTCGACGGCGCTATAGGGTACATGAATTTTTCAAGAGTTCCTGGGGTGCATGATCCAGAAAGGCTGAAGAACACTGCCTTCAGAGCCGTTGATGGTGCCTGAGGTGTAATACTGACGAGACGGTGATCCGGAACGGCAGAAGCCAATTTTGGGAGACTCCTTGGCTGGTTCTGGCTTGGACTTCGTTTAAAAGATAGGATTCTGAGGCAGTTAGGTCTAATGTGTGCCACTTTCGACTGCAGTTATGGCAACGAACCACCGAGGGTGTCTTTCGTGGCGTAGGTGGCGAACTTTAGCGAGGCGGCTTTGGCGAGGGATGGTCGTTTGTCGCGTTCCGACGCAGGGTTGCGTAGGTAAGAGTGGTGGTGCTGAAGCCCAAACATCGGCTCGTTTTACTGCCTCTCTAAGGTGGTCTGAACGTTGTTTTTCTTCTGAACAACCGCAGTTCTGTGGAAACAGAGGCTAGAAATTGATCGAGGATCATGAAGGGACTTCAGCGAAGTTTTCAAAAAGAGTGGTTTACCGCGTCGCGCTGAGCCAGTGGTCGAGGCAAGGCGAGTCAAATGGTGGAGAATTGCTGGAACGTGTCACCAACGTGTTGATCTTGGCTGAGCGGAAGGCGGTGGTAGTGATCACTGTCCTATGGGAGCAAGCCTTCGAGAATGGCTTCTTTAGCTGACTGTAGTCGCCCAGACCTCTTCCGACAAGGTGGTATAGAATTCAGCCAGCTTACCTGTGAGAAGCTTCCTAAGTGGATCTGCATAACTGCTTTTAGCAATGTTGGAGAGGTAGCAACTCGCCCAAACCGGTAAAATAAGAGGCAATGTCTCACCTTCGCGATAAGATGGCGAATCTCTGGGACGAGCAAAGTCGACACTTAGGGACGCCTAAGGCCGCCGAACTGCCAGCAACTTGGAGCTTCAGCCGTTCGGAGGGCGAGAGCGGTGCTCTCTCCCGTTCACGGTCCTCGCGTTCCGTTCACGTTCCTCGCGTTCCTGTTCACGTTCACGTTCCTCGCGTTCCCGTTCCTCCTTTTCTTTCTGTTTCGTCTTCCAACTCGCGTTCGTCCTGAAGGCGTGCCTGCTCATCGGACACAAAGGATTTCAACTCAACGTCGCCAAAGTCGTACCCAAGCTCGCGACCGAGCTTAACTAGTTCCTGGATGGAAGACATGCCGAACAAAACAAAATAGAAAGATACACAGATTAAACACAAAATCCGGAACACTGAATCTAACAAAACCTTGTTGATGAAGAGACCAAACCACTGGTCAAATACAAAATCCTAACACTGAATCTAACAAACACCTAGGCGATGAAGAAACCAGACCCAAAGCAAATAGAAGACAAAAACCGCGGAAGACTTAACTTCCAATTGACACTTAAAGAGGCGCACACCGGCCTGGACGCCCACAAGTGGCATCGAGTGTGGGTGAAAGTAATAACACTGTGCACAAACGCACATGAAAATACCTTATAACTGCAATACCCCGTGTGAAACACCTTCTCATGAACACAGCACGTATCCGGGAACGGGAGACACTATATCAGAGGAGATGAACTCTGCACCTGACTTCCGTGAGATCCGGACCAGAGTCTCTAAGACGCACCTGGCCTGGGCGGTGGAATGGACCTCAGCACAATCCAATCGCCAAACACTCACTTTCGCCCCTGAACAGCAAGTGCCGGTAGGTTAATCCTGACCGTCGGTGGTGATTGGCTGGTAGCGATGGAACCTCCTGACCAGCGATGAGGGGAGGAGGGGAATTCTGGCGAGGTCGCCACTCTGTGAAGGACTTCCGAGAAACTGCAGGGGCCTCAAGACTGTTCCGGCCAATAGTTCTCCTTCTGAGCCAGGTGTTTTGCCTCCCCCTTTTCACAGTGTAGTCAGGAGAAGCGATACACAAGATGTTAACCTGTCTTTAATATGCATCAGCTCTGCACAGCCCCACTGGGAGACAGGTAGGACGGCTGACGTGGTAAGGCTGCTCACACAGCCCACGGAGACAGGTAGGACGGCTGGCGTAGCGAGGCCGCTCATACAGCCCACGGAAGACAGGTAGGCAGGTGGCGTGGTAAGGCCAGCAAGGGCGGCCGGTATTCGGTCTCGGGGCCAACAGTGCCTCCCCGGATAGACCGCGGCGGTGCTACGGCTGGAGTGATGGAGGGCAGTGCTGGCCGGGCGTAATGGGCAGCAACTGCTCGCTCAGGTGGAGGACTCTGTTAGGTGGTGAAGGGGACAGTGTCAGCGAGCTGGCTCGACTGGAGTCCTGGAGTCGTCTCCCGTCCTCAGCGCACCCAACGTCTGAGGTTGCGCTTCGGCTGCTTGCGACGTCAGTGGCCCCACTCGCGCCGGTGGAGCTCGGGCAGGGCGTTCGAGGCGTTCCGGCTGGTAAGTGTGAAGCCCGCTTCGGGATGAGGTAGGTCGAGTGAGGTGTCCTGGGCAGGAAGTTGGAGTTGAGGAGCATTAGGGTTGTCATTCCTTTACAGAGACTCCTTACGTGGATAACATTATCTCTTTCACACAACCTTATCTATTGTTGTAAACTGCACCTATCTTCCTCAACGGCGTGCCGGAGGGTAACGACACTGGCAATTAGTTGTCATGCAATTGATGAGTGTTTCTCTAATAGACAGTTTTGTGTCAAGGTATGACTCGAAGGTCCAGTGTGTAGCAGATCTTCTTCAAGGATTGTTCTTTTTCTTTTACTATTCCAAATAGCCCATTACCATGTATCCTAAATGACAGTTTAATAATTAAATTTTACTAGAAATGTATCATGTAAATACCTTTTCGAGATATTGTTTTGTTTTCTCGGAATAGTGCCTCAACTCTACATCCACGACTCTAGGGCCCTTATTTACCTCTAACCTGTATGCACATTCCCCATTTCTTGTTACTTCCATGATTATTATCATTGGCATTTCCCTATGTTGTATCGTTAGGAGGGCTCTGACTTCTGTAGATAATCTTTTAAAGCAATCTGTAATAAGATCACGCTATTAGCTAGTATCACTCACACTGTAACATGGGTAGGTACCGAAATTTGTACAGGGAAGGAGTCGCGAGGTCGCGACTTCTAGGGAACTGAAGGATGTAACATGTACATTATAATGCTACGTGAATGTATGATCTGTACGTGTAAGGCGATTACTCGGTCGGTATCGCACAACAGAATGTTTAACAACACGTCGTGCTTTTGGCCATGGAAAAGCTGTGATGAACTGACACTAGGATCAGCAAATGATGACTTTCATCAGCCGTCATCAACCGGAAGCCCCACCTCTTCCGGACGATCTAACAAGCAAATAAAATGAGCGAGCAAACGCGAAGACGAGATGGGAGAGGATCGGGAGAAGCGTAAGAAAACGGGTGACGGCATGAAAGGCGGTGCTCTGCCGCCCCGCGCCCCGTGGTGGTGGCTGGCCTCAAATCGTGCGACTTGCCCTACGTAAACCAAAACTTTGTATACAACTGTTAATATAGTTAAAATAATACATTTTGTCTTGGTATTTCCCCTGTGAGAGAGAGAATTTAAAGTGAAATCTACAGGAGATCTATAATATTGCTCGGCTACCGCCTGGCACAACACAAATACACACTCACTTAAGTAAAGGCTATAGTGTTGGTATCAAACCACTTCTAATCAAATGGAGAACGCAGGCAACGGTACAATCGGACTTGAACGTGAGATAAACAGTTCGCGCCTTAAACTATTAAAAATAACACTTAAAGAAAAACTCTACAAACAGCTAACAAAACGGTTAATAGGTTTGTGCCAGACCCAATCAAAAGCTTTCGATATGTCCAGCGTAATAGTAAAGGTTTCAACGAACGGCTAAGAGAGTGATGACCAGAGTCAGTCAAGAAGGCAAGGAGATCACCAGTAGAACGCCTTGCCAGGGAACCCATATGGATTGCCATCAGATAGAAGGTCAGTGAAGGAAAGGTGCTTTGAATCTTCCGGTTAAGGATTGATTCAAAACTTTTAGATAGACAAGTAAAGTAAAGCTTATAGGGCGGCAGTTTGAAGGATTGAACGGTCACCTTTCTAGGCACAGGCTGTATGAAGGCATACTTCCAGCAGAAAGGAAAGGCAGATAAGGATAGTCAGAGGCGAAAAACTTGACCCAGGCAGGTGACAGCACGGGAGGCACAGTTTATGTGTGTGTGTGTGTGTGTGTGTGTGTGTGTGAGGGAGTGTGTGTGTGTGTGTGTTTGTGTGTGTGTGTGTGTGCTGCTTGTGTGTAGTGTGTGTGTGTGTGTGTGTGTGTGTGCGAGTGTGTGTGTGTGTGTGTGTGTGTGTGTGTGTGTGTGTGTGTGGAGTATGTGTGTGTGTGTGTGTGTGTGTGTGTGAGTGTGTGTGTGTGTGTGTGTGTGTGAGTGTGTGTGTGTGTGTGTGAGGTGTGTGTGTGTGTGTGTGTGTGTGTGTGTGTGTGTGTGTGTGTGTGTGTGTGTAGGTGTGTGTGTGTGTGTGTGTGTGTGTGTGTGTGTGTGTGTGTTTCATCAAGTTTACATGTGTCTCTTTAATAATTTTTCTTTCTATGTATCTATCTATCTATATCTATCTCTATTTATTTATTTATTTATTTATTTATTTATTTTTTCAGGTAGGTAGGTAGGTAGGTAGGTGTGTGTGTGTGTGTGTGTGTGAAGAAGGAATTGTCGGTCTTACATCAGGGCAGTTTTATGGTATTTGAAGCAGAGCTTCATCCGTCACCTTGAGAAGTGTATTTGTGATAGCATTCTCGGTATATGAGAGGCGAGGCTGTACAAATATGTAAGCAAACACACACACACACACACACACACACACACACACACATTTGGGGCATTTCCAGGTAGTTTAATGACCCCTGGTAGTTTCTCGACCTTCTTTCTCACCGTGAACGTGAAAAAACACCTATGAAAAACCAGATGAATTAACTTTTGGAAATAGTTAATGTGGAGAGCCTTTGAAGGGTCTAGATTCCAGAGGTTCTCAAACTGGGTGCTGCGGACAGTGCCTAGGGGTGCCACAAGATCATCGTGAATTTTGAATCATACTCTTTTTTTCTTCTTCTTATGTTAGTCTGCATTTATAACTCTTAAGTTAATCTAACTCGACTGATGAGTTATGTTTGGGCATGTATTGTACCGTACGTTAATTTTTGGTTTGGGTATGGATACAATTTAATTCATTGAGTAGAGAGTAATTTAAACAGGTACAATTGTGTATAATGGGTAGGCGGTGGCGTAGGTGCAGCGTACTCAAGTCTACATTCACTGCGGCGGTGATGGACGACGCGGGTTCGAACCCCACGCTACCACTCGGATTTTTTCAGTCACCGCCGAGTGGCTTAAAACTACCCACATGCTGTCCTGAAGCCCACCCATCAAACCTGGACTTAGAGAAGCCGTCCAAGCGAATCAAGAACAAGTTCCTGCAACGCAAAGCATGAGCTGAATGCTAGATGGCGCCACTATAAACACTGCTCTGCGCCAGGAACAGGCAATTGCGACCATCAGGCCCCACCTGAAAGAAGCCTGGCCGACCATCAGGCCTCACTGGGAAGATGCCCACTGGGCGCACACAGGCAACCAACGTAAAAAAAAAAAAAATAAATAAATAAATAAGAAGTTAATCCATGTGAGGTGTGTGGTGTGTATGCAGCTTTCTATGACCAGAAGTGTTTCTGAAACTCTGTTGTTATTGTTTCTGACGTTATGTTGTTGTTTTTTAGATCTTCTGCTTCATCTTCCTTTTTTTTTTTTTATCTTTCCTTCTCCTTTTTTTTTCTTTTCTTCTTGTTCTATTTCATCATCAATCATCATTCTCCTCCTCATCTCCATATTCTTCTCGTCTAATTCATCATCTTCTTCTCCTACTTCTCTTCTCTTAATTTTTCTTCTACTTTCTTCTTGTTTTTCTTTCCTTTTCTCTTCTTGTTGTTCTTCTTCCTCCTACTTTCTTTCTTCTTTTTTTATCATCCATTGTGACGCGTCTTCCTCTATTTTGTCTTTAGAAGTGACTGCTATAGGCGAAGGGAGCGTCAAAATGAAGTTCCGAAAAAGTCTTTCCGTGAATGTTAATCATATGAATGCTGGTGTCTAGCGCAAGGAACACACACGGAAGGGGCATTTACCATTATTATTATTATCGAGATCCATGAAAAGGCATCAAGGAAAATCAGAGCTGGTTTATACCCAACCAAGTCCCTCGATGAGCACACTCATGAAATCGCTAAAGTCAGGGTTAATTGAAGATCTGCAAGCACTGGGTAATCTTCCGCCACTCGGCGGCGATGGTTAAAAAATAAACGCGTTTCGGTGGTTTTCGAAAACCTAGTCCACGGACTCACGTAAGTGTGTATTGCTGAACACTCGACCATCGCCACCCTGTAATTAAGCAGAGCTCGTGTGTATGAGTGCTTCTTTCTGCATGACGAAGATTGAGAACTTTCGTTACATTACTGTCCGTTCTGTAGTAGTTTAGTCAGTTTGACTATCACGATCATTCTTGTTTTTATATGTATGTCTGCTCGTTCTGCGTGGGAGTGTTTATGTCGAGGTTTGTTGCAGGTATTTGTCAGTCATAATCGTCATTTCTGTGCTTCCTGTGTTTTCGCTAACTGGGTCAATTTTCGCGTCCAGGTTCACTCATCGAGGGGACTTGCTGGGTATAAACCAGCTCTTGATTTTCCCTTGATGCCTTTCTGTGGATCTTGATAATAATAATAATGGTAATAAAATGCCCTTTTCCGTGTGTGTTCCTTCGAAGGCGCCTAGACACCAGCATTCGTTACCAGATTAACATTCACGAGAAGAGATTTTTTCCGAACTTCATTTTGCCCCGCCTCTGCTTAGATGAAGTATGCGTGTTTCCTCCTCCGCCCACTGACTCGGGAGGAGCGTAGAAGTTCTCGTATTATAAGCTATGCAGAAAGAAGGAGAAAGAGAAAGCGACTGGGTATGTAATGTATAATTCCAGTCTGCGTCAAAAATGTGTTGTTCTGGCTCTTCAAAATAGTTTCTCTTACATCAACGTTAATGAGAGAAAGTTTTGATATTAGATTAAATTCCCAGCGGTGTCAAAATGTTGTTCTGGCTTCTTCTTCAGAATAGTGTTAGTTTTGGCGTCAATGTTAATGAGAGAAAGTTAAGAATCAGATGTTTAATGTATAGTGATTCGAGGCAGCGTTCTCAAAATAGTTAGATTTAGCGTTAACGTCAATTATAAATTTAAGAATCAAATGTTAACCTGTCCGCTGCGATTTGCATCGGATTTCACCTTCAGTGGTAGCTCTGGTCATATTATATATTTCAGGTCTTTCTCTGCCACTGATGGATAGCGGAGGTTTCCATGGGATTGGTATACTGGATGTCCACTCTCAAGGTGCATGACTAAATTTCTCTTCATTGCATTGTAGAAGCCACTTTGTTTAATTTCTGTAGCTTGCGATGTCTTCTTTGTAGGAATCAAGCAGCCAAGGGGTTTAATTTCGTTTTAATTCGAAGCGGCATCGTAAAGTATATTGTTCTTGTTTCTTAAAATAGTACCTTTAGGTGTTAACGGTAATGGGAAAGAAAGAGACTCAAATATTTAAGGTTTGACTCGAAGCCAAAATGCATTAATCTGGATTCCCAAAATAGTTACTTTTAGTGTCAGAGTTCACAAGGGAAGGAAACAAACTCAAGATATTTATTTATATTTCCGAGCGACATTAAAAAATCCTGTTCTGGCTAATTAAAATCGTTACTTTTAGTGTTAACGTTAATGAGAGAAGGAAAATAAAACACGTGAAGGCTAGCAAGTGCACCGTCCAATATCGGTATTCTTAGACGCTCCTTCGCCTAAAGCAGTCACTTCTAAAGGCAAACAGAGGGAAGACGCGTCACAATGGAAGGTAAAGAAGAAGAATAGGAGGAGAAGAAGAACAAGAAGAGGAAAACAAGAAGAAAACAAGAAGAAAGTAGGAAGAAAATTAAGAAGAAGGAGTAGAGAAGAAGATGATGAATTAGACGAAGAAGATGGAGATGAGGAGGAGAAGGATGATGATGAGGAAGTAGAACAAGAAGAAAAAGAGAAAAAAGAAGGAGAAGGAAAAGATAAAAAAAAAGAAGAAGATGAAGCAGAAGATCAAAAACAACAACAGCAGCGACAGAAACAACAACAACGCGTTCAGAAACTTTCAAACTACCACCAGGAAAGCTAAATGCCCACAACCCCTATGAAAGCCTTGTTGAATGTGTGTGCATGGACGCCGCATGGTTCGACAATATATGCTACTGGGTACTTTAAAGGTTAGTATTCGTATTGACCAGAGGTTTTAATCTTTTTTCAGTGATGGCACCTGAACTTATAAACCCTTTGTGTCTCCACACACACACACACACCTCACATGTATTAACTTCTTATACACAATTCTACCTGTTTAAATTACTCTACTCAATGAATTAAAATTATTATCCATACCCAAACCAAAATTAACATACGGTACAGTACATGCCCAAACATAACTCATCAGTCGAGTTAGATTAACTTAAGAGTTGTAAATGCAGACTAACATAAGAAGAAGAAAGTATGATTCAAAATTCACGATGATCTTGTGGCACTCCCTAGGCACTGTCCGCGGCACCCAGTTTGAGAACCTCTGAATATAGACCTTCTGAGCTCTCACATTAACTATTTCCAAAGGTCGAGAATTAGATTAATCTGGTTTTCATGAGTGCTTTTTTCACGTTCACGGTAAAGAAGAAGGGTCAACTACCACCAGGGTCATTAAACTACCCTAGAAATGCCCCAAACCCCTACGAAAGCTCTTGTCAAATGTGTCTGCATGGGTGGCGAAAGGTTCAAGAATATGGTCGTCACTGAGACACTTTAAATCACCGCCCTCGGCTGCACGTGTCGGGAAATTGGCATGATCCGCCTCACCACTTGGAAAGCCCCGCGCTCTTGCATGCATGACAGCCTGTGTGTGTGTGTGTGTGTGTTATTCCTGCCCATATTTGTACAGCGCCTCGCCTCTCGCCTGCCCAGGCTATTGCTATCACAAAATGCCTTCTCGGAGTGACGGATGAAGCTCGCTGAAATGCCATAAGCTGCCCCTGATGTAAGACCGACACCTTTCACACGCGCGCTTCCCACACACACACACACACACACACACACGCACACACACACACACACACACACACACACACACAAGAAAAAATAAATAAATAAATAAATAAATAAATAAACATAGATATAGATAGATAGATACAGAAAGAAAAATTATTAAAGAGACACATGGTTTGATAGAAACACACACACACACACACACACACACACACACACACACACACACACACACACACACACACACACACACACACACACACACACACACACACACACACACACACACACACACACACACACACACACACACACACACACACACACACACACACACACACACACACACACACACACACACACACACACACACACACACACACACACACACACACACACACACACACACACACACACACACACACACACACATACCTTAAAAAATGTGCCTCCGTACTGTCCCCCTGCCTGGTCAAAGTCTTTCGCCTCTGACTGTCAACATCTACCTTCCTTTCTGCTGGAAGTATGCCTTCACAGCCTGTGCCTAAGAAGGGTGACTGTTCCAATCCTTTAAACTGCTGCCCTATAGCTTTACTTTCTTGTCATCTAAAGCTTTGAATCAATCCTTAACCGGAAGATTCAAAAGCACCTTCCACTTCTGACCTTCTATCTGATCGCCAGTATGGGTTCCACAAGAGGCGTTCTACTGGTGATCTCCTTTGCCTTCTTGACTGACTCTTGGTCATCCTTCTTAGCTGTTTTGGTGAAACCTTCTGCTATTGCGCTGGACATATCAAAAGCTTTGATTGGGTCTGGCACAAACCTGTTAGCCTTTTTTTGTTAGCTGTTTGTAAGAGTTTTTGTTTAAGTGTTATTTTAATAAGTTTTATGCTACAACCATTATCTCACGTTAAGTCCGTGTACTGCTGCTCAGTGTTCTCCAGTTGATTGAAGTGGCTGATACAACACTACAGCCTTTACTTAAGCAGAGGTGTATTGTGTGGTTGGCTGAGCGGTGGCTGTTATAAGATCACCTTAGTTCACTTTAGTCTTCTCTCTCCAGGGAAATACTAAGACAAAATGTAATTTTAATCTATATTAACAGTTGTATAAGGTTTACAGTTTACGTGAGCGAGTCGCACGATTTGAGAGCCACACCACAGGCGTGGGCGGCAGAGACTGGCTGCCTGCCCGTCACCTGTTTCTTCCGCTTCTCCCGTCCTCTCCTGTCGTCTTCGCGTTGCTCTGCCTGTTTTATTTGCTTGCTAGATCAGTCCGAAGGGTGGGCTTCGGTTGATTATATGGCTGATGAAAGTCATCATTTGCTGATCCCAGTGTCAATTCATCACAGCTTTCCCACGGCCAAAAGCACGTGACGTGTTGTTAAATTCTGTTGTACGATACTGACTGGGTGTACATTCACATGTACATTATAATGTACATGTTACATCGATCGTTTCCCTAGAAGTCGCGACCTAGCGACTCGCCCCACCTTTGAAATTTTCAGTACCTACCCATGTTACAGTCGCCCAAAGGGTACTAGATAAGCGTGATCTTATTACAGTTGCTTTAAAGATTATCACAGAAGTCAGAGCCTCCTAACGATACAAACATAGGGAAATGCCAATGATAATAATCATGGAAGTAACAAGAAATGGTAATGTACATACAGGTTGAGGTAAATATGGCTAGAGTCGTGGATGTAGAAGTTGAGCACTATTCCGAGAAAACAAAATAATAGCTCAAAAATTATTTTACATGATACATCCTAGTAAAATTTAATTGACTAAACTGTCATTAGGATACATGGTAATGGAGCTATTTGAATAGTAAAAGAAAAAGGAACAATCCTTGAAGAAGATCTGCTACACACTGGACCTTCGAGTCATACCTTGACACAAAACTGTCGTAGAGAAACACTCATCCGTTGCGTGACAATCAATTGCCAGTGTCGTTACCTCGGCACGCCGTTGAGACGGGTGGGGTTTACAACAATAGATAAGGTTGGGTGAAAAGAGATAATGTTATCCGTAGAGTCTCCTAATAGTTACAATGTGATAACAAGGACAAGTCTGGAGAATCTAGTAGCATCGGCAGTCAGCACCACTAACTCAATACTTAGTACAGTAGTATAAAAGAAAACACCAAGTTGTGAAATCACTGTTGTAATAAATCTCACTGAAATATATAATTCCAGCATAAGTGAGTAAAGTAATTCCAGCATTAATAAACATCAAATGAAAAATACAAATTTCACCTATCACTGATCGTAGCGAACGTGGATGACTGACATCTGTGACGCCAAAAATAATTCCTGTAACGGGTAACAGTGGTATGTCAAGCAAAGGTAAGTAAGACTTGTCTGCATACTTCCAAAGCTTACAGATATTCACATGCTGGTTACAATAAAAGTTAGGGGCAGCATCTGCTCAACTTTAGTTAAGTCTGTCATTGCAGAGAAAAAGTATGTTTTTAGCAGAAGCTATATGAGGTTCAAGGTTAAATTGTACAAAAAACTATGATAGTCTACCCACTCGGTTATTAATGCTACAATTAAATTAAGAAGACTTACTGCATTGCATCAACTCAGCAACAAAATAAAATAGTGGGTTAGAGTGAAAGTATTACTCAAGCACTCCCCTTCTCGCATGAAAAAGATGCAGGCAAAAGCTCAGGAACCAAACACAAATTAGTAAATGTTGGTTATAGTCGTGTGGTGGAAAGATACACAAAGCAGCGTCAGGCTGAACCTCAAGCCGGCGCTAGTCTTTGGAGACGATCCCTATGCATCATTCTGTGCAAAAAAAAAAGATCGTAAAGCTCTAATTTCCATCCACCCATATATCTGGCTATTTCTGCCTAAACCACGGGTAAAAGAACCGTATAGTAAGTGAAAGCTTAGTTGATGTTTCCGTAGCTTTTTTGTTGTAGTCGTTTACACACACACACACACACACACACACACACACACACACACACACACACGTACCGGGGAATTTTCTAAGAGGACTCCGGAAAGAGGAAACGTCAATGGAAGTGCAGGAAGAGGAGGAGGAGGAGGAATAGGAGGAGGAAGAAGTAAGAAAAAGGAGATGGAGCATGAAGATGAGCTAAGGAGGTTGGAGAGTAGGGAAGAGTGCAGAAAGGAAGCTTGTGATGGCGGAGACGTTCTGGGAGAGGAAAAGGAATGGAAAACTCAAGGAAAAGGAATGGAAAACTCAAGGAAAAGGAATGGAAAACTCAAGGAAAAGGAATGGAAAACTCAAGGAAAAGGAATGGAAAACTCAAGGAAAAGGAATGGATAATCAACGAAAATAACCAGTATTAATAATGATAATCAGGAAGGTATCACGCCAAGGGAGAGTAGAATGTTACGGAAATTCCTATGTGAATGATGTAAGGATGACTTGAGTTTTTTCAATGGAGTCTAATACCTTTCTGTTTTTCTCTCCTCTATTTTCATGGCCCTCTACTTTACCTGTTCTCCATCCTCTCACATTTATACAACCAATGCTCATACAGTTCATACATTTCACTGCCTGGCTCTCTCCTCTCTCCTCCCTTTATCTCATCTCCATCTTTGTATCATACTCGTTTGAGCGAGAGAGATATATTGTGAATGTCTGTTTATTCATTCTAGTTTCCTTTTCATTTTCGCTTCCTAACTGTCGATTTCTGAGCCGCTCTTCTTTTGTTTGTTTCCTTCCTGCAGGAGCAGTGTCGTGTACGTTATATATTTGTTCTTTATTCATGTTTTAGTCCACGGCACGGAAAGACACTTCACATCTTGACTCTCATATTATATTCCCTTTATTATTATCATTTTGATCTAAGGGATTTGACTCTTTCTTTTTAAATGTCACCTTGAGCTTGTGGGAATGAAGGGGGGAGAGAGGGAGGAGAAGGGTGCGTTTGTGTGTATGGGTGTGTGAGTGAGTGAGTGAGAGAGACATAGAAAGAGAAAGAGCGACAATGAGCGTTAGTGTGTGTGTGTGCATGAGTGAGTGTGTGTGTGTGGGGCGGGCTAGTATATGTGTGTGCGTGTGTGTATGTGCTTGCTTTTCATCACTCTCCCCGATCATTATTCCGCACACTCGCGTCTTCCATTGGCTGATAATATTATGTTTCTGCGCTCGGAGCTAAATCGCGTTATTTCGATGCCGTGTGAGACGTGAGGCAAATTCTTCTTGTTAATTTGATTTCCCCGCGCGGAGGGAACTGTAAATGGACTAATTATCTCCCCGCACTGAGAGAGAGAGAGAGAGAGAGAGAGAGAGAGAGAGAGAGAGAGAGAGAGAGAGAGAGAGAGAGAGAGAGAGAGAGAGAGAGAGAGAGAGAGAGAGAGAGAGAGAGAGAGAGAGAGAGAGAGAGAGTGTGTGTGTGTGTGTGTGTGTGTGTGTGTGTGTGTGTGTGTGTGTGTGTGTGTGTGTGTGTGTGTGTGTGTGTGTGTGTGTCTGTCTGTCTGTCTGTCTGTCTATCCATTTATCTATCAATCTGTCTGTCTTTCTGTGTGTGTGTGTGTGTTTTTGTTTTGCCTGTGTGTCTGTGTCTGTTTTGTGTGTCTGCTTGCCTTTCTGTTTGTCTGTCTGTCTCTGTATTCCTTCCCTTTTTTTCTTTTTTGGGTTGTTGGGAATGGGGGTTCTCGAGTGAGTGCGTGCGTACATGCGTGTGTGCCTGTGTTGAGGTCTCGTCGCCACGTCATAAATGTTGCGGCAGTGCATACATTCAATGCTCGACACACGCGCCGGGAATGTTTATGAAATACATTATGAAGACGGCAGCGGCGGCGGAGGAGGAGGAGGAGGCAGGAGTGCGCCGCGCCGCCACTCATTACCGAGGCCTGGGCGCTCCTTACTCCCAGCTGAGGCGCGCAGTTACCGAGCTCCGCGTACTATTAGAGGCTATAATCTCGCTGCCAGTTGGTTGTTCGTGCTTGGGTAGAGTAGTAACGGCTCTGTGCTTATTTTGAAATGGAAAAACTATCAATATTAAGTTTTTATGTCTCGAAGCATTCCATATTATTTTCTTGCACTTCATAATTTCCCTGTTATCTTCCACGCACTATGAGAGGCTTCAATCTCGCTGGCAGTTGATTGTTTACGTTTGGGTACGGTAATAACGCCACTATGTTTATTTTCAAGGGGTAAGGCTATCGATATTCCGGTTTTTATCTCTTGAAATCATTTAGTGTTCTTTTCTTACACGGCACAAACTCGCTGCCAGCTGATTGTTTACGTTTGTGTACAGTAATAACGCCACTATGCTTATTTTCAAAGGGGTAAGACTATCAATATTCACTTTTTATCTCTTGAAATTATTCCGTATTCTTTTTTGCTTACATAACATTTTTCTTTCTTTCACACGCCCATTCACAGACATCATTCATAGACAACCTGATGCTCTCACCCTTCCGTAGACAAAGCGGACATATTTTGCTCTTAGACAGTCCATACTTCCCCATTTGTAGATAACCTTATGCTCTCACCTTCCTTTAGCCAGAGAGGACGTATATATGCTTACCACTTACTCATTCAGAGACAACCTTTCGCAGTTTTCACAGACAACCTTATGCTCTCACCTTTCTATAGACAATGCGGACTTATTTTGCTCTTAGACAGTCCATACTTCCCCATGCGTAGATAACCTTATGCTCTCACCTTCCTTTAGCCAGAGAGGACGTATATATGCTTACCACATACCCATTCAGTGACACCCTTTCTCAGTATTCCCAGACAACCTTAACCTCTCACCTCCCTATAGGCAGAGAGGACGTACATATGCTGTTCTTTGACGGTCCACACTCTACCCATTTAGAGACAGCCTTTCGCAACATTCCCAGACAACCTTATGCTCCAACTCTCCTATAGGCAGAGGAACCAGCGCGGTCAATAGTGTATGAGTGGTGGGTGTCAAGTGTCAAACCAGCGCTTGCCTCTTCTCGCCTCTCGTGTCTGCCCCTCTCCCGCCCGACCCTCCAGCCTGGACCCGCAGTTCATTGATGCGCTGAATACATCTCTTTCTAAAAACTGCGTGAAATGTGTATGTGTGAGTCATTCCATTCCGTCCCTCATTTTCCACGGCGGAACTTCAACGGCCGCCATTACAGTCTCAGACAAGGAAGTAAAAGGAATTCCGAATATGATTTTTTGACGTGTGTACCGAGACACACACACACACACACACACACACACACACACACACACACACACACACACACACACACACACACACACACACACACACACACACACACACCGGTTTACACTTGTGGAGATTTACCTTACCGCGATTAAACTGAACACACACACACACACTCACAAACAGACACACAGACACACACACACACACACTCCGGTTTACACTTGTAGAAATTTACCTTACCGCGATTAAAGTGAACACACACATACACACACACACACAGACACACAGACACATTTTTTTTTTTTTTACGTCGTTGCCTGTTGCGCCGGTAGGCATCTTCCTGGTGGGGCCTGATGGTCGGCCCAAGGCTTCTTTCAGGTGGGGCCTGATGGTCGGCCCAGCCCGTTCTGGCGCAGGCGAGTGTTTTTAGTGGTGCCATCTTGCATTGGCTCATGCTGCCCCCCGGAACTCGTTCTTGATTCGCTTGGACGGCTTCCTCTAGAGTCCGGGTTGATGAGTGGTCTTCAGGACAGCATGTGGGTAGTTTTGCCACTCGGCGGTGACTGAAAATACGATTGGTAGCGTGAGGATTCGAACCTGCGTCGTCCATCACGCGGTGAATGTGGTCCCAGTACGCTACCAGTTCGGCCACCGCCTACACACACACTCTGGTTTACACTTGTGGAGATTTACCTTACCGCGATTAAACTGAACACACACACACACACACACACACACACACACACACACACACACACACACACACACACACACACAGTGGAGCTAATCTTTTCCTTCTCTTTTCATTATCTCTCTCTTCGTACAAATTAGTGTATGTATAATAACTACAACTACCTAACTATAACTACAACCAACCCTTTACCTAATAATAACTTAACCAAATGACAAGTATAAATTTCCTGTCTGTTCTTGCCTAACCTGACAAACCATCATCTAATAGACGTACATCGTCTCCTTTCATTATTCTAAAACCACTTTCCTTAACCAAATGACAAATATAAATTTCCTGTCTTTTCTTGCCTAACCTGATAAACCCACATCTAATATACTACATCATCTTCTCCTTTCATTATCCTAAAATTACTTTCCTTAACCAGATTACAAGATTACATTTTGTCTTTTTCTTGCTTAATCTGACAATCTTAATACATCTAACATACATCGTTTTATCCTTTCATTATCCTAAAACGCTTTCCTCGACCCCGTGTCATCAGCGAGGGTAAAACTGCGGTGCCCTGAAAGCCGAACACAAATTGCAGATTTCAGGAACTGCTGTCGGTCACTGCTATTACGAAGAAGCTTTCAGTGTGAGAGGATTTGCCCCAAATCACTTGTCTGGCACATACTTATATTTCAACACACACACACACTCACACACACACACACACACACACACACACACACACACACACACACACACGTTTTTATGTTATTTTCATCTATCTTCAACATTTCGGCGCCAAACACACACACATTTGATAAGGCTTTCGTAGAGGTTATGTTGCAGGTATCTCCATGGTAGTTTTATGAGTTTAGTGACAGTTTAACAAGGATGTGAGAGTGCCAGCTTCCACGTGTGCAGGCAGGTAGCGAATGGCAGGTGGATGGGGAAGGCGGATGGCGTGAGCACATCTTCTGCCTTCCTGATGACTGCCTGGCTCATGCGACCTCCCAACTCGCGTTTTTACCAATAAATTTAGGGTTACAGGATCTCTGTACCGTTCTCACGAGATGTCGCCACTACATCCATAATCCTCTCCTACGGTATCTAATCCTCCTCGCTCCTCACTTCCTTCCCTTCCTCTTCATCCTTTAATCTCTCCTCATATCTTCCTCTCTTCCTCCTCCTCCTCTCCTCTTATCCTTACTTCATTTGTTGTTTATTATATCCTTCCTTACTTTTCCTTTCCTTTCCTTTTCTCTCGTTTCTACTCTTTTCTTTCCTCTACTTTCCTTTCCTTTCCTCCTCTTATCTTCCTTTCTTCCTCTTTCTCTCATCTTCCTTACTTCATTTACTGTTTATTATATCGTTCATTTTCTTCTTTTCTTTCCTTTTCTCTCGTTTCTACTCTTGCCTTCCCTCTACTTTCCTTTCTTTTCCTTTCCTTCTCCTTTGTTTTCCTTTGTTTTCTTTTCATCTTTTCTCTCTCTTCTTCCTCTCTTTATTGTCTTCTATGTCTTTCCTCCTTCATTTCATTTCCTCTTCGGTTTTCCTCCTTCTCGTCTTTTCTTCCTTTTCATTTCTTTTTATCATTTATCTCATGCCCACTTCCCTTCCTCCTTTCTCTCTCCTCTTTCCTCATTTTCTCTCTTCTATCGCTTGTTTTTTTTATTATATCCTTACTCTCCTTTCTTCTTCTTCCCTTTTCTTCCCTCTTCTTTGTTTTTATTCTTCTATTTTATCTCCTTTAATCTTTCGTTTCCTCTCCTCTCCTTTTGTTTTCTTTCCTTCCTTTTCTTCTCTTTATCTTTCTTTCTTATTTCTTCCTTTCCTTCCTTTTTTCTTCTCTTTTATTTCTGTTTTCTCCTTTTCTTTTCTTTCTTTTTTTCCTTTCCTTTCCCTTTCCTTCTCCTTTCCTTCACCCCTGCTCTTTTCCTTTCTTTCTCACTCCTTCTTTTTCTTTCCTTTCCCCTTCTCTTTTTCCTCTCCTTCATCTGTTTCTCTCCTTTTCTTTCTCCTCCTTCTTCATTTCCTTTCTTTTCCTTCTTCTTCCACTACGTTTCCTCTCCTTTCCTTCTTCTTTTCCTTTCTTTACTTCCTTTCCTTTCCTTCCATTTCTTCTCTCTTTCACTTGTTTCCATTTCTTTTCTCTTTTCCTTCTCTTTTTCCTTTCCTTCCTTTTCTTTCTTTCACTTCGTTTCCTCCTTTCCTTTTCTTTTCCTCCTTTTTTTTCCTTTACTTTTCCTTATCTTCTCCTTCTCTTCGTTTCTCTCCTTTTCTTTTCTTTTCTCTCCTTTTTTTTCCTTTTTTACTTTCCTTTTCTTCTCCTTTCACTTCGTTTCCTCTCCTTTTCTTTTCTTTTTCTCCTCCTTTTTTTTCCTTTACTTTCCTTTTCTTCTCCTTCACTTCTTGTTTCTCTCCTTTTCTTTTCTTTCCTCCTCCTTATTTCCTTTTTACTTTTCTTTCCTTTTCCCTCTCCTTCCTTCACCTTTTCTTTCTCCTTTTCTTTCTCTTCCTTCTCTTATTTCCTTTCCTTTCCTTCCTTTTCCTCTCCTTCACCTCGTTTTCTCTCCTTTTCTTTTCTTCCTTCTCTTTATTTTCCTTCTTCCTTCCTTTTCTCTCCTTCACCTTGTTTTCTCCTTTTCTCTTTCTTCCTTCTCTTATTTCCTTTCCTTTCCTTCCTTTTCCTCTCCCTCACCTCGTTTTCTCCTTTTTCTTCTCCTTCTCTTATTTCCTTTCCTTTCCTCTTCCTCTCTCCTCGCCTTCTGTTTTTCTCTTCTTTTCTTTCTTCTTCCTTCTTTTTTTTCCCCCCTTTCCTTCCTTTCCTTTCCTTTTTTCTTCTCTTTCATTTCGTTGCTCTCCTTTCTTTTCTTTTGTCCTCCTTATTTCCTTTACTTTTCTTTCCTCTTTCCTCTCTCTTCACCTGTTTTCTCCTTTTCTTTCTCCTCCTCCTCATATTTCCTTTTCCTTTCTCTCTCTTTCTTTTCTTTTCCTCCCTCTTGTTTCTGTCTTCCTTCCTTTCCTTCCCTGCTTGTTCTTTCTTTTCCTACTTTCATTCCTTTAGTGTTCTTTCTTTCTCCTTTTCCTGTCTTCTCTCTCTCTCTCTCTCTCTCTCTCGTTCTTTTCGTTTTTTTCGTCTTTTTTTCTCGTTCTTCTTTTTCGTTTTTTCGTTCTTTTCAGTTTTCTTTTTTTCAGTTTTCGTTTTCTTTTTCAATTTTCTCTTTTCGTTTCGTTTTCTTTTTCGTTCTCTTGTTCTCCTTCTTTCTTTGTTCTCTTTTTTTCTCTTTTCATTCTCTCCTCTTCCCCTCCCTCCCCACTCTCTCCCCTCCTCACCCTCTCTCCCTCCTTCCCTCCTCTTCCCTCCTTCCTTCTCCCTCACTGGCACGGTGAAAAAGCTTGTATTAGTTAGAGGGGTCGCGCCACGTCACCTCAATTTTAAATGAGTTTATTGCTTCGGACGAAAGTAATGCTGCAATAACAGGTGTATGAGTGACAAGCTGTGATTATGTGGCGCTGGGAAGTTCCTCTAACCCCTCCTTTTTTACTCCTTTTGCTCTGCCTCCTCCCTAGCACAGGCCAGGTGTACCCTCTCGAGTGGAAAAAGGCCAATATTACCTCCTGATCTTTAAAAAGGAGACAAAAACAAGCCAGTAATTATCGTCCTATCAGCCTTACGTCTGTCCTAGACTTAAAACTATTCGATAAAATAATCAGGGATAAAATGATCACTTTTCCTTGAAACAAATGATTTGATAACTGGATAGTCAGCACGGATTTGCAAAATCGGTCTTGCCTTACCAACCTATTAACCTTTTTTTCAACGATGTTTATACATGTTGGGACGCTCAGAGTCTCCATATGACGTAATTTACCTAGACTTTCAGAAAGCGTTTGATAAAGTTCCTCACGTTAGGCTTATTTCAAAACTGCGTTCATTTGCATGGTGTTACACCACCATCTATATGCGTGGATTCATGACTGGATCGCCAACAGAGAACAACGTGTGTTCTTAATGGTGAAGCATCTGATTACAACCTGTCACTGTGGCGTGCCCCAAGGTTCCGTCCTGGGCCATGTAACACTATTCATTATGTTACGTGAACGACTTGTAGAAACTGATATCCTTATCAGAAATAGCCAAATTCGCCGACGACACCAAATTAGATAGGCAGCTGGTAATGAACAGTCAAAGTTGCGAGAACATTCAATCAGACTTAATAAGACTTGCAAGACTGGAGCGAAAATGGCAAAATGAGTTTTAACGTAGATAAATGTAAAAGTAATGCACATAGGTGAAAAAATCGCAACTTTAAATATCAGATTCTAAGGACAAGAGCTCAGCGAAGTAAAACAAGAAAAAGATCTGCAAGTGTCATTATCAGTAACACTCTTAAAATGAGTGATCAATGTTCTGCAGCGAGTAAAAAGCCAATATGATGTTGGGATTAATCTCAAGAAACTGATTATAAATCTCACCCTGAACTTATGAAGAGATTATATTAAGCATTTGTAAGACCATTACCCCATTTGTAATACGCCGTTCAGTTCTTGGTCACCGAACTATATCAAAGATCAGTTTTGCTAGAAAAGATATGGTAGCGATTGAGCAACCAAACAAATTCTCCAGCGCTCCGAAACTTAACATATACGACGAGAGCGTTGTAAAGCTGTTGGTAGATAGTGTTTCCCTAAAAAGCGAAGGATAGTGAGGGACTCTAATTGAAGCGTCAAACTTTAATGGGTTCTGACAACATTAACCCGAATAATCTGTTTCAGAGAGACAACCAACACAATAACACGCAGCAACTGGTATGAAGTTAAAGGAAATCGATGTAACACTTTGTGTGCAAAGTTTTTTCAATAACAGAGTCGTCGATCATCTGAATGGACTCCCCACCGTCAGTAGTTAGCGCACAGAGTATCAAATAGCTTTAAGTCTTCTTTGGATAAATACTTCCAGGGATATAAGATTTTATTGATCCTTTTTCGCATGTTTTCAGACAGATCATGCAGCAAGACCTCAACTCTATATTCCATATAATTTCTCCCCACAACCTAGATTGCAAGTAGCGGAAAGTCAACAATAGGGTAAAGCAACAGTTAATGTTGGCATGACAGGTGATGTGGAGGTGTGGGTGCAGTAAGGTGACAGGTTACTGGTGCCGTGCCTAGTACTGCCGGTAAACTGGAGGACTTCAAGCCTCCACCTGCAGCTGCCCCTGAAACTACACCTCACCCATCGTGAGTATTAGGGGGGATTCTGGGCCGTTCTCTGTAGGCCACTGGTCCCGCCTCCTTCCCAGCCTCCCTGTATTTCTAGTGTTCTTATGTTTCATGTAATGAAGTCATTTTCCCCACAGCTTAGGTTACCAGTAGTGTGTTGTTAAGGGTAGTAATTTCCTCTTATTTCTCTCTCTCTCTTTATTGTAATTTTATGGTCTTCTTCCTTAAAGGCACATGGTGTTCTGTCTATCCATTTCAGCCGGCACGCTGCTGGAGGGAGAGGTGGTGGGAGGAGCCTTCCCATCCATTCTCTGTCCTGTTCTAACACACGAGATTATTAGTAGTAGCGGTAGTAAACAGACACTGCCATAGACCGATAGGTCTTCTGGTATCTGTTCTTCCTATTTATTCCTTTGTATTCTCCTCCTCCCCTTCCTCTTCCTTTCTCGCTTAAGAAAGGTGGAGAAGATTGGTGGAAAGGTAGGGGCAGATGAGGAAGGAGGAAGAGGAAAAGAGAGTAGATAAGAGATTTGGATAGTAGAATGAAGTCTGATTATGTTGGGGTGAGACTCTCCCATTAACCCTTCCTTCCTACCTTGCCTTCTCCTCCTCCTCTTCTTCCTCTTCCTTCCTCGCTTTAGGAAAGGAGAAAAGATTAAGAAAGGTAGGTGCGTAGATGAGGAAGCGATGAAGAGGGTAAAGAGAGAGATAAGAGATTTGGATAGTAGAAACGAAGTCTGATTATATTGAGGTGAGATATTCCTCCTGCTCAACCCCTTTTCCCTTCCTACTCCTGGCCTCCACCTCCTCCCTCCCTTGCCTCCCTTCCTCTTCCCTCCTTGTTTGAGAAAGGTGAGAGCCAGATGGTAGATACGTGGATGGAGGAGGCTGAATAGACACGAGACAAGAGATAGATAGGATATTTGAGGAAAATGAGGTAAGATTATTTGGGCCTGGAAATATCTACTGCCTGAACCCTCTCACCCTTTGCCTCTCCCTCCTGTTCTCCTTCTTCTTCCTCCCTGTCAGAAAAAGATGGAGAGAACTGAGGCTGGAAAAAGGGGGTAATGTAGGTAAGGAAGAAGGTAATGAATGGTAGATTAGAGATTTGGACAGTAAATGACAAGTGATTCTCGTCCTCCTCCTCCCTTGTTTAAGAAAGGTGAAGTACTGGGTGGAAAGGTAGGTATGTGGTAGATGAAGAAACTGTAGCACTGGAAAGATAAAATAGTAGAGAGAAAGTTAGGAGAAAAAGAGATAGGTAAGATAGTTGATGAAAGTAGAAAGAAGGAAAAAAGGAAGAAAAGATAGGTAAGACATCGATGTTAGAATGAGTAGGAAAAAGGGAAGAAATATGAGAATGATAGAAAAAGAGATTTGGGCAGCACAAAGATAAACTAGGAGGATCAAGAGAAAATAAATAACGAGATTTGGATAGTGGAATATGAGGTAGAAAGAGTGAAGAAGGAGAGGAAAAAGATACATAGAGGGATTTGGATAGTAAAAATGAATAGTTAAATGAGAATGAATTAGAAGGATGATAAAAGAGTAGAATGAGCACTAAGACTGAAGAAGTGTATACGTAGGTAGATAGATAGTTGGATAGATGAATAGAAAAGCTGATAAGGGCTACACAGATAGATAGAAAACTAGATGAATGTAAACAGATAAAAGAACACGTAGATTACAGGTGTGAACTGAATGAAAAATGAAAAATGAATGGAAAATAAACAAAAAAAATGAAAAAGAAAGAAATGAAAAATGAAAAACGAAGTGAACTGAATGAAAAAAAAAGAAAAATATAATGAATGAATAATGGACTAGATGAAAAATTAATAATGTGAAAAACGAACTGAATGAAAAATGAAATAAAATGAATGATCACTTCCCAGAAGCCTGACCAACCTTCTTGTCTGTTTCAATTGTTCCATTTGAATCTGCTCCAGTTCATGCTTTCGGGTGTGTGTGTGTGTGTGTGTGTGTGTGTGTGTGTGTGTGTGTGTGTGTGTGTGTGTGTGTGTGTGTGTGTGTGTGTGTGTGTGTGTGTGTGTGTGTGTGAGGAGGTTTGTCTTGATAGAGATTTATATCTAATAGTTATTTTGTGTTTGTGTTGGTGTCGTTTAGATTTGCCTGTTTTTGATTTTGTTGTCACTGTAGTGGACTGTTTTGTTCTTGTTGTGATCAGACCATGCTGTCGTTGTTGTTGTTGTTGTTGTTGTTGAGGTGGTGGTGGTGGTGGTGGGGGTGGTCAGTGCCGGTTCTAGCTTCTGATTCCCTAAGCTGGATCTATTCGCCCCCTCCCCCGCCTCTTTGTTCACATTTTCTATGTATTCACCCACGAGTTATAGCAATGTAAAGTAAATAACCTGCTCTGTATAATCCCTTAATCTCCTTATGAATTTGTTTGATATCATTACTTGTAGAGCTCTTTTCTGGGGATGATAATACAGCAGCATCTCCACATGCCCGATTTTATCTTTTACACATCTTGATCAAGAGAGAGAGAGAGAGAGAGAGAGAGAGAGAGAGAGAGAGAGAGAGAGAGAGAGAGAGAGAGAGAGAGAGAGAGAGAGAAGTTCTTCATGAAGAAACATAAGATGACCCATGCTTTTTGTGTGTGTGTGTGTGTGTGTGTGTGTGTGTGTGCATGTGTGTGTGTATGAATATCTATGGTGATATATATATAGATAATGATATATATATATATATATATATATATATATATATATATATATATATATATATATATATATATATATATATATATATATATATATATATATATATATATATATATATAGATTTTTTTTTTACAACAAAGGAGGCAGCTCAAGGGCACAAAAAGAAAACAATAATAAAAAAAGCCCGCTACTCGCTGCTCCTAAAAAAGAAACAAAAGAGGTGACCGAAAACAAGATCATATACGGGAGGAGAGGTGTCCTGATACCCTCCTCTTGAAAGAGTTCAAGTCGTAGGCAGGAGGATATACAGATGAAGGAAGATTGTTCCAGAGTTTACCAGCGTGAGGGATAAAAGAGTGAAGATGCTGGTTAACTCTTGCATAAGGGGTTTGGACAGTATAGGGATGAGCATGGTAGAAAGTCCCGAGTGCAGCAGGGCCGCGGGAGGGGGGAGGCATGCAGTTAAAAGTCAGAAGAGCAGTCAGCGTGGAAATATCGATAGAAGATAGAAAGAGAGGCAACATTGCGGCGGAGTTTATGAGGTAGAAGACTATCAGTATGAGGAGGAGAGCTGATGAGACGAAGGGCCTTAGCCTCCACTCTGTCCAGAAGAGCTGTGTGAGTGGAGCCCCCCACACATGAGATGCATACTCCATACGAGGGCGGACAAGGCCCCTGTATATGGACAGCAACTGTGCAGGGGAGAAGAACTGGCGGAGACGGTACAGAACGCCCAGCCTCGAGGAAGCTGATTTAGTAAGAGATGAGATATGAAGTTTCCAGTTGAGATTTTGAGTTAAGGATAGACCGAGGATGTTTAGTGTTGAGGAAGGTGATAGCTGGGTGTTGTCAAAGAATAGGGGATAGTTGTTTGGAAGATTGTGTCGAGTGGATAGGTGGAGATACTGTGTTTTTGAGGCGTTGAAGGACACCTGGTTCTTCTTGCCCCAATCGGAAATAATAGTAAGGTCTGAGGCTAAGCGTTCTCCAGCCTCCAGCCTTGAGTCGTTAAGTTCCTGTAGGGTGGGTCTTCTATTAAAAGAAGTTGAGTAATGCAGAGTGGAATCATCGGCGTAGGAATGGATAGGACAGTTCGTTTTGGAAAGAAGATCATCAATGAACAACAGAAAAAGAGTGGGATATAGGACAGAGCCCTGTGGGACACCACTGTTAATAGATTTAGGGGAAGAACAGTGACCGTCTACCACGGCAGAAATAGAACGGTCAGAAAGGAAACTGGAGATAAAGGTACAGAGAGAAGGATAGAAACCGTAGGAGGGTAGTTTGGAAAGCAAAGATTTGTGCCAGACCCTATCAAAAGCTTTTGATATGACCAGCGCAATAGCAAAAGTTTCACCGAAACGGCTAAGAGAGGATGACCAAGAGTCAGTTAAGAAGGCTAGAAGATCACCAGTAGAACGCCCCTTGCGGAACCCATACTGGCGATCAGATAGAAGGACAATAGGAGGCACTCCATCAGGTCCATAAGCCTTCTGAGGATTGAGGCCAGAGAGGGCATAGAAAACATCATTTTGAAGAATCTTTATAACAGGCATAAAGGAGTCAGAGGGGGGATGAGTAGGAGGAATATGCCCAGAATCGTCCAGAGTGGAGTTTTTATAAAAAGTTTGAGAGAAGAGTTCAGCCTTAGAGATAGATGAGACGGCAGTGTTGCCGTCAGGACTGAGGAGTGGAGGGAAAGATGAAGAAGTGAAGTTGGAGGAGATGTTTTTGGCTAGATGCCAGAAGTCACGGGAAGAGTTAGAGAAAGCAAGGTGTTGGCATTTTCTATTAATGAAAGAATTTTTGGTTAGTCGGAGAATAGATTTGGCACGATTTCGGGCAGAAATGTAAAGTTCATAATCAGCATTAGTTTGAGGGCTCTGGTACCTTTTGTGAGCTATCTCTCTATCGTTGACAGCATGAGAACAAGCGTAATTAAACCGAGGCTTTTTAGCGAGAGGAGTAGAGAAAGAACGAGGAATGTATGCCTCCATTCCAGAGACAATCACTTCTGTGATGCGCTGAGCACACACAGAGGGGTCTCTATCCTGGAAGGAATAATCATTCCACGGGAAATCGGAAAAGTACATCCTCAGGTCGTCCCACCGAGCTGAAGCAAAATGCCAGAAGCACCGCCTCTTCGATGGGTCCAGAGGGTGTACAGGAGCGATAGGACAGGATGCAGAAATAAGATTGTGATCGGAGGCCAACGGAGAGAACAGTTTGACAGAATAAGCAGAAGGGTTTGAGGTAAGGAAGAGGTCTAGAATGTTGGGCAGGTCTCCAAGACGGTCGGGAATACGTGTAGGGTGCTGGACCAACTGCTCTAGGTCGTTGAGGATAGCAAAGTTGTAGGCTTGCTCACCAGGATGGTCAGTGAAAGAGGATGAAAGTCAAAGTCGGTGGTGAACATTGAAATCTCCTAAGATTAAGATATCACCGAAGGGAGATTGAGACAAGATGTGCTCCACTTAAGAATTTAAATAGTCAAAAAATTTTACATAGTTGGTTGGGGTAGGTGAGAGATAAAGATCACAGAGGTATTTAGCAATAGAGTGTCAATTTAGTCTAAGCCAGATGGTGGAAAATCATGATGAGTCAAGGTCGTTTGCACGAGATCAAGTGATGTCATTGCGTACGTAGTCGCAACATCCAGCTTTGGATTGAAATTTAGCATAGAGATAGTAGGAGGGAACAGAGTAGAGATTGCTGTCAGTAGCCTCATAAACCTGTGTTTCGGTGAGGTTTAGAGGAGGAGAGATGATGCTCCAGAGAATGAAAATTAGAGCGAAGATTGCAAATGTTGCAGAAATTGATAAGAAAGAGGTTCGAGGAGCTATCAAGACACCTCTCGGGTCGGCAGCCAGAAGGGGAGTCCTCCCTGGGGGAATTTGTGGTCCCCCCCGCCAGGCGGGGACTCCGAGGCTTGGTGTAGGTGCGCCATTTTGAAATTTTTATTTTGGGAAAAGGTGTATATGTTGTGTGAATGTAGTGTGGTGTGGATAAAGAGAGGATCTGTCTTTAGAGAGCATGCTGAACTACTCTCCGGTGTTGGTGAGACAATAGGGAAACGGTTAGTGAGGACATGGGAAGGGTCTTTGGAGGGCTTCAGCTCCCTTCTCACCTCCCATATATACCTCACCGGGTGTGGCTTGCGCCCGCTCGGTAGGTGTCTTCCTACCTATAAGAGATTTGGATAGGAAAATGAGGTAAGATTATTTGGGGCCCGGGAAATTTCTACTGCCTGAATCTTCCTACCCTTTGCCTTCTCCTCCTCCTCCTCCTCTTCTTCCTCCTCCTTCGTTCAAGAAAGATGGAGAGAACTGAGTGGAAGGAAAGGTAGGTACGTAGGTATGTAAGGAAGAAGGTAAATGAATGGTAGATTAGAGATTTGGATAGTAAAATGACAAGTGATTCGCGTCCTCCTCCTCCCTTGTTTAAGAAAGGTGAAGATTGGGTGGAAAGGTAGGTATGTAGGTAGATGAAGAAACAGGTATTGGAAAGGTAAAATAGTAAAGAGAAAGTTAGTAGAGAAAGAGATAGGTAAGATAATTGATGAAAAGTAGAAAGAAGGAACAAGGTAAAGAAAAACATAGATAAGAGATTTGGATGTTAGAATGAGTAGGAGAAAAAGGAAGAAAATGAAGAGAATGATAGACAAAGAGATTTGGGCAGCACAAAGATAAACTAGGAGGATGAAGAGAAAATAATTAACGAGATTTGGAAAGTGGAATATGAGGTAGAAAGAGTGAATAAGGAGAGGAAAAAGATACATAGAGGGATTTGGATAGTAAAAATGAATAGTAAAATGAGAATGAACTAGAATAATGATAAAAGAGTAGAATGAGCAGATAGATACGTGACTGAAGAATTGTATCGGTAGATAGATAGTTGGATAGATGAATAGAAAAGCTGATAAGGGTTACAGAAATAGATAGATAACTAGATTAATGTAAACAGATAAGAGAACACGTAGATTACAGGTGTGAACTGAATGAAAAATTAAAAATGAATGGAAATAAAAAATGAAAAAGAAAGAAATGAAAAATGAAAAACGAGGTGAACTGAGTGAATAATAAAAAAAAATGAAAAATATAGTGAATTAATAATGGACTAGATGAAAAATTAAAAATGTGAAAAACGAACTGAATGAAAATAAAGTGAGTGAAAAATAAATGAAAAATGAAAAAAATGAATGGAAATGAAAAAAATTGTGAAATGAAGTACAAGAAAAATAAGAACAATTAATGAAAATGAAAAAATGAATGAAAAATAATAAAAAAATGCATAAAAATGAAAAAAATGAATGGAAAATGAAAAAAATTAATTAAAAATGAAGTGAATGAAAACTTAAGTGAATGAAAAATGAGCTGCATGAAAAATAAATGAAGGTAGATAAAAACGTGATTGGAAAAGTATATAAATAGAGAGTCAAATAAACGAATATAAAAAGGATAAAGATTAATAAAAGCTAACTAGATAGATAAATAAACGAAAATTAACAGGCTAATCTATCCATAAATTCAATAAAAAAAATTATAGCTTGATAAACAGATAGAGGCAGACTGATAGATGAATATGGATGAGAGATTAGCTCAGAGATAGCCTGGAGATAGATATGGATAGATAAATCAATAAATACATGAAGGTTATTACACACGAATATTTATGTATGCATGAATGAATGTTGGTGAGTGAATGCAATACGTGTTCATGGATGCTTGTATACAGAAACACAGACAGACAGACAGATAGACAGAAAGACAGAGGCAGTGACCAACAAACAGACAGATTAACAGAAAAACGGACAGAGCAAATGATACAAAAACGCTAACAGAAATATAAACAAATAGACAAACTAAGAGACAGACAGACACAGAAAAACAGACACAAGGACAAAAACACATACAAAAACACATACAAACACTCAAAAAGATGGAAAAATAGAATGACTAACCTACATACATACATACATACGTACAGACAGACAGACAGACAGACAGACAGGAAGACAGACAGACAGACAGTAAGACAGAGACACACACACACACACACACACACACACACACACACACACACACACACACACACACACACACATACACACACACAGGTTTTGCACTGGGCTAAAAAACAAACATAAAACGTTAAATGTTTGACCTAAAAAGTTTTGAAACATTAATTTGCAAAAGTTGTTGTTGACTAAGAGCACCTGATTAGCATACTTTCTCTCTCTCTCTCTCTCTCTCTCTCTCTCTCTCTCTCTCTCTCTCTCTCTCTCTCTCTCTCTCTCTCTCTCTCTCTCTCTCTCTCTCTCTCTCTCTCTCTCTCTCTCTCTCTCTCTCTCTCTCTCTCTCTCTCTCTCTCTCTCTCTCTCTCTCTCTCTCTCTCTCTAATATCCTCCTATTGTTTATTTATAAATTTCTTCCTATTTGTTTCTTCCTCTTCCTGCTCCTCCTCTCTTTCTCCTTCTCTTCCTCTTTCTCTTTTTTTCTTTTCTTCTCCTCTTTCTCTCTTTCTTTTTTTCCTCTCTCTTTCTTCTCATTCTGTTTCTTCTCTTTTTTTTCTTTCACTTTCTTTTCCTCTTCCTCATCTTCATCATCATCATCTCTTCCTACCTCCCCTTCCCTCCCCTTGCCTACCTATCAACCTCCTCCTTATCATCCTCCTCCTCCTTCCCTTCTCTCCCCTTCCCTTCTCTTCCTCCTTTCCCTTTCCTTCCCTTCCCATCCTCCTTACCTATCTACCTACCTCTCCTACTTTCCCCTTTCCTTCCTATCCCTTTCCTTCCCCTTCCTCTTTTACCCCTCCATTCCTTCCTACCTTGTCATCATCATCATCATCATCATCATCATCACCACCCTTTCCCTATGACGTCACCACCGAGAAAAAACAAGTAAAGAAGAAAAAAACAAGAAGAAATAAGGAAAAATGTCAAAAGGAAAAGACAAAATCAATGAGTTAAAAAAATAGAATAAGAAAAATCAATAGTGAAATAAAAGCCAGAAAACGAGTAAAATAATAAAGAAGAAGAAGAAGAACAACTAATACAAGAAAACAAGAAGAACAAAAAAGAAAAACAAAGAAAAAAAACTCCATGCAGGAAAAAAGGAAAAAAGGTAAAAAAAAAAATCGTTCTCCTATTTTGTGGGCGGACTCGGCTCTTGAATGTAAATCAGGCGGCGTATTGTCAACAGGTGCGCGCGGACAGGTAAAGAGGAGGGGGTGAAAGGTGAGGTGAGGTTACAGCGTGAAGGAGGTGGTGATGATGAGGACTGGTGGTGGTGTTAGTGGTGGTGATGTTACGTAGCGGTGTTAGTGGTGATGGGTGATGACTGGAATGGAGATGAGTAGAGTGGTGACTGACAACAAGGTGTGGCTATGTTATGAGGTTAATGAATGGTGAAGAGACGGATGGGAGAGTGAGTGTGAATGTGATAGTCGTGTGTTTGAGTGTGTGTGTGTGTGTGTGTGTGTTTGTGTTGTGTGTGTTTGTGTGTGTGTTTGTGTGAACATTTCGAATCACACACATACACACACACACAAAGTTATCTCGCTCTAAACTAATTCGGTACAATTCGGCACATCAATGGAAAAAAAAACTAATGCGAAACACAGTAGAAACAAAAACTCACCGGCGCTGGATGGATTTTTATGGCTCGCTCGGCGCGGCCAAACTCGGCGAGGCGGCCCCTGAAAAATACAGTAGGAACACTTTGGCGTAATTAATGACTTTATCCGTGTTTTTATTAGTATTAGAATTATTATTAGGAGTAGTAAAGTAGTAGTAGTAGTAGTAGTAGTAGTAGTAGTAGTAGTAGTAGTAGTAGTAGTAGTAGAAGTAGTAGTAATGGTTTTAGTAGTAACAGCAATATGGTGGTGATAGTGATGATGGTGACCGTAGTGGTGATTAAGTTATGGTGATGGTAGTGAAGTTCGTGGTAGTGATATGTCGGCAGTGGTGGAGTCGGTAGTGGTGATTAATGGCACTGGTAGTGGTGGTGATGGTTGAGGTAGTGTTGACGATAGAGGTGGTGGTGGTGATGGTGGTGGTCATTATAGAGGCAGAACAAACACTACTACCACCACCACATCCACCAGAACCAATATCGGAAAAAAGTATTGGGCCAACATATTTTTTGAGAGATTTTTATTGCCAGCCAGTAGTTGCCCTTTCTTTCCGCCCTTATGATTAGGTGTAGGTGCGCACGTGGGTAGGCTGGCCCGCTCCCAAATATGGATTAGTTAGTAAGCTTTTTGTCCTATTCTTTTGTCCTTTTTTTCAATTAGTGAGAGAGAGAGAGAGAGAGAGAGAGAGAGAGAGAGAGATTAGCTCAGAGATACCCTGGAGATACCTTTTTTTTCCTCCCTTCCTTCCTTCCTCACTTGTCTTCCCTTCCTTCCCGTTTGATGTTTTCTCTCTTCCTTTTCCTCCATTTCCCCCCCTTTCCTCCTCCCCTCCTCCTCTCCATCACTTTTTGCTATTTTCCTTTTTCAGTCCTACTTTTTTTTATTCCTTACTTCCTTCCTCCTTCACCTCCCTACTTCCTTATTATATCTCTCCCTTACTTCTTTACTTCCTTCCTTCCTTCCTTCTATACTCGCCTCACAGCTCCCTAATCCCTTTCTTTCTTACTTCCTTTTTCCTCCTTTACTTTCTTTTTTCCCCCTTAGTTTCTCCTTTTCCTGGTTTCTTCCTCTCTTTTCCTTTTCCTCCATTTTCATCTTTTATCCCTCTCTCCATTATTGGCGTTCCTTCTTCTTCTCCTCAGTCCCCTTGTCCCGCCTCTCTTATTATCCACCATTTCACTTTCTCTATCGTCCACTTTCTCTCTCTCTTACCTACACTTTTCTCTCCTCAATCACACATTTTTCCGTAACTTTCCAAATATTTTCTCTCTTTCTTTTCTTCCACTAACAGCTCCCTTTTTTCCTTCCCTCTCTTTCTCTTCCTCCCCGCATTTACACTTTCCTTTACCACCTTCCCTTTCAGTTTCCTCCCTCCACTTCTCTCCTTTCACTTCCAGCTCCAGTTTTTCTCCTTTCCTTTCTATTATCTCTTCCGCCGGTGACGTCACGGCCGTAACCTCGGGGCAAATACCTGTGTTATTATTATAATTCATATATTTCGCACAATACCTAAGATGGTGGGAGTAAACAATTATCGAAGGGAAAAATGCTCACTTGTTACCCCACAGGGCCGTTATTTTAAACGTATCGAGCTGCCTTTACGACTATTCCCAAGGCCGCGGAGAAGCTTGGCCAAGTTGTCACGGGTGACTTTACCATTCATGACGCTGAAGGCGTGTACAGACATCACTACGATCACAAAACAGTCCGTGAATACCCCGGCAACTTCAACGAGAGGCTTTTCAAACAGGCGAGCCGAGGCGAAGATTACTTTATAAATAAGACCTTCCATCCAGCCAATCATATCCCGTAGCTAAGCACACCCTCCCTCCATCAAGCCAATCAGCTCCCGTAGCTAACATCTCCCTTCCTCCATCCAGCCAATCAGGTCCCGTAGCGATCTTCACTACAAAAGGTGCAACTAGCTCTAGATTCAGCCCTATGCAATGTCAACTCTGTGCTCCCTAAAACGGCATATCGCAAACCGAGGTGATGTGGTAAATCTCGACCCTATACAAGGTAAGAAAAAGAAGGGTGACTCCATATCAAGAAATCAAAATCGTGGCTGATCCCCGAGTCCAGGCGAGCCTCAGAACATAGACACACACACGCACACACACCCACACACACCCACACACAGACACTCACACACCCAGAGGATTATGAGGCAGGGGACTAATTGACTAACTCTCGGCCGTGACTGGATAGGGAGGCTTCCCTCCAATAAGGAACAACAAGAGGAGAGGAAGGCCTCCCAGAGGAGTTGAAGCAACTCCAGGGCCGCTGCCAGCTGATGTCGGTCTGCTCCTGCTGCGACAGGAAAAGTTCTCGCGTGTTATTCGCCTAGCTCACGCAGCACGCAGCCCCTCACCCCGCAACGCACGCCAGCACGAACTCACTCCCCACCGCACGGTCGCTCACCCTCACCCCCCACCGCACGCACGCACGCACATACGCAAGCACACACGCACGAACGATCGGACGCACAAGCACGCACTCACCCCCCACCCACGCTCGCACGCACGAACGCAAGAACACACGCAAGAACGAACGGACGAACACACGCTCGCACACCCATCCCCAACGCACGCTCGCACGCACGAACACGAATACACACGCACGAAGGAACGGATGAACACACGCTCGCACGCACGAACACGAGTACACACGCACCAAGCACCGGACGAACCAACGCTCGCACTCACCCCCCAACGCACGCTCGCACGCACGAACACGAGTACACACACGCACGAAGGAACAGATGAACACACGCTCGCACGCACGAACACGAGCATAAACACGCACGAAGGAACGGACGAACACGCTCGCACGCACGAACACGAGTATACATACCCACGAAGGAACGGACGAACACACGCTCGCAGGCACTGACCGCCCAACGCACGCAGCACACAAGCACTCACACGCAAGCACGCACACAATCACGTACCCACGCATGCACACGCACGCAAGCACACACTCACGTACAGACGCACGCACCCACGCAAGCATGCAGGCAGGCACGCACGCACACACTCACACAAGCAAGCACGCAGCCACGCACGAAAAAACGCACGAACTCACGCAAGTACGTAAGCACGCACGCACGCACGCAAGCACGCACGAAGGCACGGACACTCTGATGACGACCCAGGCAACAAGGCACCCTGACACTCCCTGGACACTCTCTGAACAATGGATGGACACTCTGATGACGACCCACGCATCTAGCATTAAGGCCTTAGGTGTTGTGTGTTGGGTAGGGTTGCTGACTCCTCTGGGGTGATGGAGACTCATCCTGAGCAGCATACAGCACCAAGATAAGGCGATACAGCTACCCAGCACAAGGAAACGGAAAATAAAGAAAATAACACCGAAGAATTAAGATTACAATATAAAGACCACAAAACATAAGAAGTGATAGAAACGCAAAATCAAGAAAAGGAAAAAAATCTAGCAGAGTAAGTCATTTGGTGCTGTGTGTTGGGTAGGGTTGCTGACTCCTCTGGGATGAGGGAGACTCATCCTGAGCAGCATACAGCACCAAGATAGGGCGATACAGCTAGCCTGCACAACATCAGGAAACGTAAAATAAATAAAAATATCATCGAAGAATGGATATTACTGAAAAAAGGAACACGATAATAAAGAACTTGTAGAAAAACATCATGAAAGTGAAAACCAATCATTGGGGCAAGCATTAAGGCCTTTGGTGTTGTGTGTTGGGTAGGGTTGCTGACTCCTCTGGGGTGAGGGAGACTCATCCTGAGCAGCATACAGCACCAAGATAAGGCAATATAGCTAGCCAACACAACACCAGGAAACGAAAAATAATGATATAGCACACCGAAGAATGGATATTACTGAAAAGGAGCACGAGAATAAAGAAGTGATAGAAACACAACATCATGAAAGTGAAACAACTCATTGAGGCAAGCATTAAGTCCTTTGGTGTTGTGTGTTGGGTAGGGTTGCTGACTCCTCTGGGGTGAGGGAGACTCATCCTGAGCAGCATACAGCACCAAGACAAGGCGATACAGCTAGCCTGCACAACACCAGGGAACGAAAAAAAAAATAATAATAACACCGAAGAATGGATATAACAAAAAAACAAAAAAAAACATCACGAGAAAAATAAAGTGATAGAAACACAACATCAAGAAAAGGGAAAAATATCTAGCATTAAGGCCTTAGGTGTTGTGTGTTGGGTAGGGTTGCTGACTCCTCTGGGGTGAGGGAGACTCATCCTGAGCAGCATACAGCACCAAGATAAGGCGATACAGCTAACCTGCACAACGCCAGGAAACGGAAAATTAAATACCGAAGAAACGATATTACAGAAAAAGAATACGAAAATAAAAAAAAGTCATGGAAACACAACATGGACTGACACTCTGATGACGACCCACGCAACAAGGCCCCCTGACACTCCCTGGACACTCTCTGATCAATGGACGGACACTCTGATGACGACCCACGCAACAAGGCCCCTGACACTCCCTGGACACTCTCTGAACAATGGACGGACACGCTGATGACGACCCACGCAACAAGGCCCCTGACACTCCCTGGACACTCTCTGAACAATGGACGGACACGCTGATGACGACCCACGCAACAAGGCCCCTGACACTCCCTGGACACTCTGAACACTGCCCTGACCATTTGCAACAAAAAATCTCCTCACGACGTAACCTAAAAAGGACAAAATCCCCCCCGACAAAAAAAAAAAATAGTTAACTTTCCAAACTATAACGAAATAGTTGTCACCAACAAGACATCAAAATAAAGAAGCCATAAAAAAGAAAAAGAAAAAAAGCAACAAAGAAATCAACTCAAGCAGTAGTAAAAAAAAAAGACCTAACAAATCTAAAAAGGTCAACTCCTGATCAGTCAAAAAATAGAAAACTAAAAACATATAATGCCAAAATGTAACGAAACGTATGAACTCAAAACGAAGAAAGAAAAGTAAAAAAAAGAAAAAAAATTAACCAAAAATAAAATCAACACCCCAAAAAAAAACGAAACTGAGGAGAACTAAAACTAAGAGAAAAAAGAAAACCGGCAGCGGATTGACTATCTTTGGCTTCAGCCTGGCTTAGATGGACAGACGAAGGAACACAGAAAGACAGGAATAAAGGATGAACTGAAGTGTAAGAGAAGGAAGAAAGAAAAGAATATTATTATAAAGAAAAAAATTATAGGAGAGAGGGAAGAATGGAGGGAAGGATGGAAAAAATGAGGAAAGAAAGGAAGAAAACTATAAAGAATAGGAGAAAGGGAGGAAGTAAACAAAGAAGGCAACAAAGCATATGTAGATTCAGAAAAAAATATACAGATGGACGGAATGAGATGAACGGAAGAAAGAAAGGAAGAAAAATAGTTGCCTGGGTGGGATGCTGACGCTGGCTTAGTGTTCAGGGTGAAATGCTGACCCTGGCTTAGCGTTCAGGGTGAGATGCTGACCCTGGCTAAGTGTTCAGGGTGGGATGCTGACCCTGGATTAGTGTTCAGGGTGGGATGCTGACCCTGGCTTAGCGTTCAGGGTGGGATGCTGACGCTGGCTTAGTGTTCAGGGTGAAATGCTGACCCTGGCTTAGCGTTCAGGGTGAGATGCTGACCCTGGCTAAGTGTTCAGGGTGGGATGCTGACCCTGGATTAGTGTTCAGGGTGGGATGCTGATTGCTGACCCTGGATTAGTGTTCAGGGTGGGATGCTGACCCTGGATTAGTGTTCAGGATGGGATGCTGACCCTGGCTTAGTGTTCAGGGTGGGATGCTGACCCTGGATTAGTGTTCAGGGTGGGATGCTGACCCTGGATTAGTGTTCAGGATGGGATGCTGACCCTGGATTAGTGTTCAGGGTTGGATGCTGACCCTGCATTAGTGTTCAGGGTGGGATGCTGACCCTGGATTAGTGTTCAGGGTGGGATGCTGACCCTGGCTTAGTGTTCAGGGTGGGATGCTGACCCTGGATTAGTGTTCAGGGTGGGATGCTGACCCTGGATTAGTGTTCAGGGTGGGATGCTGACCCTGCATTAGTGTTCAGGGTGAGATGCTGACCCTGGATTAGTGTTCAGGGTGGGATGCTGACCCTGGATTAGTGTTCAGGGTGGGATGCTGACCCTGCATTAGTGTTCAGGGTGGGATGCTGACCCTGGATTAGTGTTCAGGGTGGGATGCTGACCCTGCATCAGTGTTCAGGGTGGGATGCTGACCCTGCATTACTGTTCAGGGTGGGATGCTGACCCTGGATTATTATTCAGGGTGGGATGCTGACCCTGCATTAGTGTTCAGGGTGAGATGCTGACCCTGGATTAGTGTTCAGGATGGGATGCTGACCCTGGCTTAGTGTTCAGGGTGGGAAGCTGACCCTGGCTTAGTGTTCAGGGGGGGATGCTGACCCTGCATTAGTGTTCAGGGTGGGATGCTGACCCTGCATTAGTGTTCAGGGTGGGATGCTGACCCTGCATTAGTGTTCAGGGTGGGATGCTGACCCTGGATTAGTGTTCAGGGTGGGATGCTGACCCTGCATTAGTGTTCAGGGTGGGATGCTGACCCTGCATTAGTGTTCAGGGTGGGATGCTGACCCTGGATTAGTGTTAAGGGAGGGATGCTGACACTGGCTTAGTGTTCAGGGTGGGATGCTGACCCTGGCTTAGTGTTCAGGGTGGGATGCTGACCCTGGATTAGTGTTCAGGATGGGATGCTGACCCTGGCTTAGTGTTCAGGGTGGGATGCTGACCCTGCATTAGTGTTCAGGGTGGGATGCTGACCCTGGATTAGTGTTCAGGGTGGGATGCTGACCCTGGCTTAGTGTTCAGGGTGGGATGCTGACCCTGGCTTAGTGTTCAGGGTGGGATGCTGACCCTGGATTAGTGTTCAGGGTGTGATGCTGACCCTGGCTTAGTGTTCAGGGTGGGATGCTGACCCTGCATTAGTGTTCAGGGTGAGATGCTGACCCTGGATTAGTGTTCAGGGTGATATGCTGACCCTGGATTAGTGTTCAGGGTGGGATGCTGACCCTGCATTAGTGTTCAGGGTGAGATGCTGACCCTGGATTAGTGTTCAGGGTGGGTTGCTGACCTGGATTAGTGTTCAGGGTGGGATGCTGACCCTGCATTAGTGTTCAGGGTGGGATGCTGACCCTGGATTAGTGTTCAGGGTGGGATGCTGACCCTGCATTAGTGTTCAGGGTGGGATGCTGACCCTGCATTAGTGTTCAGGGTGGGATGCTGACCCTGGATTAGTGTTCAGGGTGGGATGCTGACCCTGGCTTGGGGTGCAGGGTGGAATGCTGACCTGGATTAGTGTTCAGGGTGGGATGCTGACCCTGGATTAGTGTTCAGGGTGGGATGCTGACCTGGATTAGTGTTCAGGGTGGGATGCTGACCCTAGATTAGTGTTCAGGGTGAGATGTTGACCCTGGATTAGTGTTCAGGATGGGATGCTGACCCTGCATAAGTGTTCAGGGTGGGATGCTGACCCTGGATTAGTGTTCAGGGTGTGATGCTGACCCTGGATTAGTGTTCAGGGTCGGATGCTGACTTTGGATTAGTGTTCAGGGTGGGATGCTGACCTGGCTTAGTGTTCAGGGTGGGATGCTGACCCTGGATTAGTGTTCAGGGTGAGATGCTGACCCTGCATTAGTGTTCAGGGTGGGATGCTGACCCTGGATTAGTGTTCAGGGTGGGATGCTGACCTGGCATAAGTGTTCAGGGTGGGATGCTGACCCTGGATTATTGTTCAGGGTGAGATGCTGACCTGGCTTAGTGTTCAGGGTGGGATGCTGACCTGGCTTAGTGTTCAGGGTGAGATGCTGACCCTGGATTAGTGTTCAGGGTGGGATGCTGACCCTGGCTTAGTGTTCAGGGTGTGATGCTGACCTGGCTTAGTGTTCAGGATGGGATGCTGACCCTGGCTTAGTGCTCAGGGTGGGATGCTGACCCTGGCTTAGTGCTCAGAGTGGGATGCTGACCCTGGCTTAGTGCTCAGAGTGGGATGCTGACCCTAGATTAGTGTTCAGGGTGGGATGCTGACCCTGGATTAGTGTTCAGGATGGGATGCTGACCCTGGCTTAGTGTTCAGGATGGGATGCTGACCCTGGCTTAGTGCTCAGGGTGGGATGCTGACCCTGGCTTAGTGTTCAGGGTGGGATGCTGACCCTGGCTTAGTGTTCAGGGTGGGATGCTGACCCTGGCTTAGTGTTCAGGGTGGGATGCTGACCCTGGATTAGTGTTCAGGGTGAGATGCTGACCCTGGCTTAGTGTTCAGGGTGAGATGCTGACCCTGGATTAGTGTTCAGGGTGAGATGCTGACCCTGGCTTAGTGTTCAGGGTGAGATACTGGCCCTGGATTAGTGTTCAGGGTGAGATGCTGACCCTGGCTTAGTGTTCAGGGTGAGATGCTGACCCTGGCTTAGTGTTCAGGGTGAGATGCTGACCCTGGCTTAGTGTTCAGGGTGGGATGCTGACCCTGGCTTAGTGCTCAGGGTGGGATGCTGACGAGAGTAGGAGCCTGTGGCGGGGGTGACGTTCGAGGGACAGTAGGATGCGGTGTCGGGGGTGGCGTGCGAATGGCAGAATGAAGCGGTTGCGGGGGTACCGTGCGAGGGACAGGAGCAGGCGGTGGCGGGGTTCGCGTGAGAGGGACAGGAGGAAGCGTTGGAGGTGGTGGCGTGCGAAGGACAATAGGAGGCGGTGCCGAGGATGTCGTGGGAGGGATAAGAGAAGGCGGTGGCGGGTGTGGCGTGCTAGAGACAGAAGGAGGCGGCGGCGCGGGTGGCGAGCAAATGACTGGAAGAGGCGGTGGCGGGGGTAGCGTGCGAGGGACAGGAGGAGGCGGCGGCGGGGTTGGCGTGCGAGGGACAGGAGGAAGCGTTGGCAGTGGTGGCGTGCAAAGGACAGGAGGAGGCGGTGGCCGGGGAGGCGTGCGAGGAACATAATGAGGCGGTGGCGGTAGGTGGTGAGTCGGATCAGGACGCTAGTATTCTCCAAGGTGAACTCAACAGATTGTATGACTGGGCGGATAAATGGAGTTCAATGTAGGGAAGTGCAGTATTCTGAGTGTAGGTAGGAACAACCCCTCACATAACTATTGCTTAAATGACACTCTCATAAGTAGGTCTGGGTGCGAGAGGGATTTAGGGGTCTTAGTGAGCTCTGATCTCCGTCCAAGGGCACAATGCATTCAAGCTAGAAATCGAGCTAATAGGGTCCTGGGATTTATTTCAAGGAGCGTAAGCAACAGAAGCCCCGAAGTCCTCCTCAAACTCTATCTAGCATTAGTTAGACCTCATCTTGACTATGCGGTTCAGTTCTGGTCACCTTACTATAGAATGGATATCAAAATGTTAGAATCGGTGCAGAGGAGGATGACTAAGATGATTCAGGGGTTGAAAAACTTGCCATACGAGGGAAGACTCAAACAGTTAAACTTGCATTCTCTAGAAAGGCGAAGAGTACGTGGAGACATGATCGAGGTTTATAAATGGATGAAGGGCTTTAATAAGGGAGACATTCATAAGGTTTTGTTGGTAAGAGAACCGGGTAGGACACGAAGTAATGGGTTTAAACTGGATAAATTCAGATTCAACAGGGACATAGGCAAAAATTGGTTTACTAACAGGGTGGTGGATGAGTGGAATAGGCTTAGCAGTCATGTGGTGAGTGCCAATACAATTGTCACATTCAAAAATAGACTAAAGTTCATGGACAGCGATATTAGGTGGGGTTAGATACACGGGAGCTTAGGGTCAAAGGAGCTGCCTCGTACAGGCCTACCGGCCTCTTGCAGACTCCTGCGTTCTTATGTTCTTATGTTATGTTCTCACTCATCAGGGGGTGTTAAGCGGGATTTTTTGTCTCATTATTACTTTTTTTGCCCTTGAGCTGCCTCCTCTGCTGTAAAAAAGAAAATGACATCGATGTAACGTTTAACTATGACTTACCAGTAACCATCAGTTCAACCGGCAATCTTTCTCTCTCTCTCTCTCTCTCTCTCTCTCTCTCTCTCTCTCTCTCTCTCTCTCTCTCTCTCTCTCTCTCTCTCTCTCTCTCTCTCTCTCTCTCTCTCTCTCTCTCTCTCTCTCTCTCTCTCTCTCTCTCTCTCTCTCTCTCTCTCTCTCTCTCTCTCTCTCTCTCTCTCTCTCTCTCTCCGCGTTCGGGTGTGCGGGCGAGCACACAAAAAGCAGAAAGACTTGAAAAGGAAAATAAGTAATGATCAAAGTGAAAGAAAAAAACAGCTGGAGGAAGAAGAAAAAGGAGACAGATGAAAGCACCTTCATATTGAGAAACAGATGAAAGCACATCGTTAATGAGGAGCCGATGAAAACACCTCCATACTGAGGAGCCGATGATAGCACCTCGATATTGATGAGCAGACTAAAGCACATCGATATTGAGAAGCAGATGAAATCCTCTCGATTTTGAGTAGTAGATGAAAGCACACTGGTATTGATGAGGAGATAAAAGCACCTTGATATTGAGGAGCAGATGAAACCACCTCGATATTGAGGAGCAGATGATAGCACATCAATATTGAGGAGAAGATAAAAGCACATTGATATTGAGGAGCAGATGAAAGCACCTTGATATTGAGGAGCAGATGATAGCACCTCGATATTGATGAGCAGATGAAAGCACATCGATATTGAGGAGCAGATTAAAGCACCTTGATATTAAGGAGCAGGTGAAAGCACATCGATATTGAGGATCAGATGATAGCACCTTGATAATGAGGAGCAGATAGAAGCACCTTGATATTGAGGAGCAGATGAAAGCACCTTGATATTGAGGAGCAGATGAAAGCACATAGATATTGAGGAGCAGATGAAAGCACCTTGATAATGAGGGCAGATAGAAGCACCTTGATATTGAGGAGAAGATGAAAGCACCTTGATACTGTGGAGCAGATGAAAGCATCTTGATATAGAGGAGTGGTAGAAAGCTCCTAGATACTGAGGAGCAGATGAAAGCACCTTGATAATGAGGAGCAGATGGTAGCATCTCGATACTGATGAGCAGATGAAAGCACCTTGATATTGAGGAGCAGATGAAAACAATCATTATTGAGGAGCAGATGAAAGCACCTCGTTATTGAGGGCAGATGGTAGCATCTCGATAGTGATGAGCAGATGAAAGCACATAGATATTGAGGAGCAGATGATAGCACCTCGATATTAATGAGCAGATGAAAGCACATCGATGTTGAGGAGTAGATGAAAGAACCTCGATATTGAGGAGCAGATGAAAGCACATCGATATTGAGGAGCAGAAGAAAGCACCTTGATATTGAGGAGCAGATGAAAACGCCTTGATATTGAGGGCAGATGAAAGCACCTCGATATTGAGGGCATATGAAAGCACATCGGTATTGAGGAGCAGATGAAAGCAACTTGATATTGAGGGGCAGATGTAAACAGCTCCTATTGATTAGCAGATGAAAGCACCTCGATATTGATGAGCAGATGAAAGCACATCGATAAGCAATTTACCTGTCAGTTTACCTGCAGCGCTAAGTTTCAGGTGAAGCCAACAGGTGTGAGATGCTCGATATGAGATAGCCGCCGCCAAGCAGCTCTATGTACGGCAGGAGGAATAGAGGTGACACTCCTGAGGCTGCTGGGAAACTAAACCGACGAGACCTCTGCAAGCACGTGAGACAGAGCTAAGAGGAACTGTGAAACAAGTGGAAGGAAGGAAGATAAGGGACGAAGAACAATGAAACAAATTAAGGCGAGGAATAGAGGTGACACTCCTGAGGCTGCAGGAAAACAACCGAAGAAATCTCCACAAGGACGTGAGACAGCTAAGAGGAACATTGAAACAAGTGGAAGGGAGGTTTTGTAAGAGGAAAGATAAAGGACGAAGAACAATGAAACAAAATGAAACCTAAACCCGAGGCCTCAGGAGAGATGAGATACGAGGAACAGTGAAAAGAAATGCAATTGAGGTTTCTATAAGAGAAAACCCAACACCATGGCCTCACGAAGCTAGGCAAACACCAAAACAAAGTGAGCTCTCTACAACAGGACTAAAAACAAGAAAACCAAGGCCTCACGGAGCTACGAGGAACAGCATAACGTAGTGAGCTCTCCAGAACATGACTAAAAACCAAACACCAAGGGCCTACGAGGCTAGACGAACAGCATAACGAGGTGAGCTCTCTACAGTAGGACTAAAAACCAAACACCAAGGGCTAACGAGGCTAGACAAACAGCATAACGAATTGAGCTCTCTACAGTAGGACTAAAACCAAACACCAAAAGGGCTGACGAGGCTAGACAAACAGCATAACGAGGTGAGCTCTCTACAGTAGGACTAAAAACAAGAAAACCAAGGCCTCACGGAGCTACGAGGAACAGTGAGGCCGAAAGAAGTGAAGTTTTTACATACAAGGAGAAGAAAAACTAATACCGAGTCCTCTGAAAGTAAAGAAAAGCAAGAGAAGCGATATGTCTTATGTGAAACGAAGTGTGCTGTTTATACGAGAGGAAGAAAAACTAGAAAAAACTACAACCCGAGGCCTCTGTAAGCTATAAACAAAATAATCGCTATCTCTTCCTAGTAAAATATAGATTCTAAAGACAAAGGTAAAGAGAAACAAAAGAAACAATGGGTATCTCTTCCTAGTAAGAGATAAACTATGAAGACCTTTGTACAGCCTATCCCATAGATAACTCTTTGTAGACAGAACAGGCAGTAACCAACCCGGATCTTTGTACTGTAAGATATCGTATTATACAGTATAGTAGGAACCTTTGTACAGCAGGTGATAACAGTAGGTAGGCAGACCTTTATAAGCGGCAGAGAGGAAATAAAGAGATGTTACAGAGGAATATATAAACGTTTGAAGTCTTTGTATAGAGGATAATGATGATTTTTAATGGAACAAAATAGAAGAAACATTTAAGAAGCATGTAAGAAGCATTTGTAGGGGAATTTTAGGACAACAAACAGAAGGAAAATAAAAAGATGACTGGAATATATAAACGATACAAGTCTTTGTACAGAGGATAATGATAATTTTTAATGGAACCAAAGATAGGATAAGCGTATAGCAAATATGCGTAATGAAATATTTGGAAGAAAAAAATGAGGATTTTTTTACAACAAAGGAGACAGCACAAGGGCACACACAAAAATAAAACAATAAAAAAAAGGCCCGCTACTCGCTGCTCCTAAAAAAGAATCAAAAGAGGTGGTCGAAAGAAAGGACAATTTCGGGAGGAGAGGTGTCCCGATACCCTCCTTTTGAAAGAGTTCAAGTCGTAGGCAGGAGGAAATACAGATGAAGGAAGATTTTACCAGAGTTTACCAGCGTGAGGGATGAAAGAGTGAAGATGCTGGTTTCTCTTGCATAAGGGGCTTGGACAGTATAGGGATGAGCATGAGTAGAAAGTCGTGTGCAGCGGGGCCGTGGGGGTGGGGGAGGCATGCAGTTAGCAAGTTCAGAAGAGCAGTCAGCGTGGAAATATCGATAGAAAATAGAAAGAGAGGCAACATCGCGGCGGAATTTAAGAGGTGAAGACTATCAGTAGGAAGGAGGCTGATGAGACGAAGAGCCTTAGACTCCACTCTGTAAAGATGTAAGTGTAATATATAAACGATGGAAGTCTTTGTATAGAGGACATGACGATTTTTAATGGAACCAAATATAGGATAAGCGTTCAAGAAGCATTTGTAGGGGAGTATTTAGACGAGAAACTAGAGGGAAAAAAAAAAAAGGTGGAATATATAAACGATGGAGGGCATTGTATAGAGAATATGAAGATTTTATATGGAACAATATATAGGATAGGAATTTAAGAAGCATTTGTAAGGTAATATTTAGACGAGAAACTAAAGGAAAAAAAAAGAAAGGTGGAATATATAAACGATGGAAGTCTTTGTATAGAGAATATTAAGATTTTATATGGAACAAAATACAGAATAGGAATTTAAGAAGTATGTGTAGGGGAAATGATAGGACGAGATAGAAGAAAATAAGAAGATATGTGAAATATATAAACGATGGAAGGCTTTGTACAGAGAATATGCAGATTTTAATGGAACAAAATATAGGATAAGGATATAGGAAGCATTTGTAAAGAATTTTGTGTCGATAAACAAAAGGAAAATAAAAAGATGACTGGAATATATAAACGATGGAAGTCTTTTAATAGAGAATATGAAGATTTTATATGGAACAGAATAAAGGATAGGAACTTAAGAAGTATTTTCAGGGGAGTGATGGGACGAGCAGAAGGATAATATAAATGGATAAAACGAGAATGAAGGTATAATACAAGCTCAGACAGAATGACAACTTAAAGAATGCGATAAGAAATAGATTATACGACATATTGAAGAAAAAAAAAATATAGAAAGATAAAATATATAATAGAAAGAATCGATAAAAACTGGGGTAAATTTAGAGGTGATACATACACACGAAAGTAAAAGTATAACAAAAGCTCAAACGGAATGAAAACTTGAAGAACACGATAAGAAATAGATAATACAGTATAGATAACATACCGAATAAAATAAGTAGTAAAAAGCTAGGATAGGTAAACAGGAGGCCTTTGAAGGGAGGAAAAATAAAGAAACTGACGAAATATTTTATCATTGGAGAAAAGAAGGAAAAAGAGGGTGAGGAGGCGTCTCTAAAAGAAAAAAAACTAAGGGACATATTCTGAAACATTTCAGGGCTCGCCCTGCCACACACCTGACAGAGTTCATAGAGGTTGTTGTGGGTTCTTCCATAAGTAGTTTTAAGAGCCTATTGATAGTTTGACAAGGCTGCTGCACCATGAAAGTGAAAAAGCACTCCTGAGAACCTAATCTCCTCTACGGACTTTGGAAATCGTTGCTGTGGGGCCGATAGCGTCTGGGAATACGAGCCTAACGCCCCTTTCACACGCGGACTCTTTGCACCGCTGCTCAGCATATTTGCCGCTGATGAATAATGGAGATGAATGGATGCTTTCACACGCACTCACGACCACAAAAAGTAGCGCTACAAACAGATTTGCGTGGTTGGCTTCGCTGCCGGTGGCGACCACAAAAAAGTAGCGCTGCTCGTCACGATACATAGCATTCAATGGGAGTTTTCACGTAGCTGCAGCAGCGTCACTTTTTAGCAGCGCGTGCGTGGCGCGATTGTAGCGCTGCTAACGCCCTACTCAATTTTAGTAGCGATGCTGAGAAGCGCCGCTAATTCGACACTCACCCCACTACACTTTCTAGAAAGATAAGCCGCGCTTCACAGCAGCGCTGCTAAAACTGAATCGCGCGTGAGTAGCGCTGCTGCAGCGCTCTAAGTGTCCCCGTGTGTAAGGGGCCAAACAACGTCGCTGTTTCCCTGACCTTTAAGACATAAGCTCCGAGTGATATGTGTATAAGAGCCTTGGAACCTCTTTGAACTGTATATAGATGACTTCGAACCCCCTTACTCGAGATGGTTGTTGTTGTTGTTGTTGTTGTTGTTGAAGCTGTTTACTATTTGTCATCTCGGAGACCTTAATCTACTTCAATACAAGGCGATTCCTGTCTTGAGTGTTGCAGGAATGAAGGAAGGAAAGGAAGGGGAAGTGTTTTGGAGGGAATGTATGTGAGGACGGGAAGTGTTGTGGAGGGAATGTATGTGTGTTGTATGAGTCTTGAGTGTTGCAGGTAGGAAAAGAAAGTAAGAAAGGGTTGCAGTGTGTTGTGCGTGTGTATATTTGAGTGTTGAGTGTTGCAGAAAGAAAGGAAGGTAAGAAATAGTTGAGGATGGAAGGAAAGAGTTAACGATGGAAGGAGGATGAAGGAAGAAAGGAAGGAAGAGAAAAAAAGTTGCAGTGTGCTGTGTGTGTGTGTGTGTGTGTGTGTGTGTGTGTGTGTGTGTGTGTGTGTGTGTGTGTGTGTGTGTGTGTGTGTGTGTGTGTGTGTGTGTGTGTGTGTGTGTGTGTGTGTGTGTGTTGTCTGAGTCATTCCTCGTGTAGGTGTTGCGTGTCATGATGAAAAAAGAGATCTTGCAATGGAGTATATACGATGGAAGTCTTTGTGTAGAGGATATGAGGATGACCAGGTGAGGAATAAGAAGAGAGAGAAGAGAGAAGATGGTGACGAAAGATAAAGAATAAGAAGAGAGAAAAGAAAAAGATAAACAGAGCGGAAAGTGAAGAATAAGAAAGACGTGAGGAGTGTGGAATGATGAGAAATTATGAAGAATGAGTATGTTAAAAAAGCCAAAGATTATTATGTTATTATTATTGTAACTATTATTATCAGCATTATTATTACTATCTTCATCTGTATTTCTATTGTTACTTCCTCTACTACTACTACTACTACTACTACTACTACTACTACTACTTCTGCTGCTACTCCTCCTCCTACTACTATTACTTCTATTACTACTTTTTTTTTCTACTACTACTAATATTACAACATAAATGATACCTCCACCCATGTTTATTTTCCCGACACATAGTCATGGAGGGCTCCATAGCTTGGAGGTCATTAGCCCCAACTCTGTTCGCTAATGACTGTGGCATCCAACCATATCACTAATACTACCTGACACTAAATCACCTATCATCTATTACGTCTAGATCCCCCTTTCCTTCCGTACTCAAGTCACTCCCGACCCACCCAAATGTCACTCTCCACCACTGTGACCATAGTCCATATTGAGATGGTGGTGGCTTTTGACCAGAGTGTCTGGTGCCCTATTACTACTACTACTACTACTACTACTACTACTACTACTACTACCACTACTATTATTACTACTACTGCTACTGCTACTACTACTACTACTACTACTACTACTACTACTACTACTACTACTACTGCTACTGCTACTACTACTCTACTACTACCACTACTACTGGTGCTACTACTACTAATACTACTAATACTACTACTGATACTACTCCTAATTCTGCTACTACTCCTACTACTATACTACTACTACTACCTCTATTACAATAACTACTACTACTACTACTACTACTACTACTACTACTACTACTACTACTACTACTACTACTACTACTACTACTACTACTACTACTACTACTACTACTACTACTACTACTACTACTACTACTACTACTACTACTACTACTACTACTGCTACTACTACTACTACTACTGCTACTGCTACCCATGTTGCTACACATAATCATGGGATCCATCCATAACAGGTCATTACTAACTCTGTTCGCTAATGACTGTGGCATCCAACCATATTACTAATACTACCTGACACTAAATCACCTATCATCTGTACGTCTAGATCCCCTTACTACTACTACTACTACTACTACTACTACTACTACTACTACTACTACTACTACTACTACTACTACTACTACTACTACTACTACTACTACTGCTTCTACTACTACTACTACTACTACTACTACTACTACTACTACTACTACTACTACTACTACTACTACTACTACTACTACTACTACTACTACTACTACTACTACTACTACTACTACTACTACTACTACTACTACTACTACTACTACTACTACTACTATTTTTTATACTACTGCAGGCCTCCATCTATTAAGTTGCGTTGTGAGCAGTATATTATCTCATATCCTTTCACAAAGCAATTCATTACCCATAATGACTGTGGCCGACAACCATCTTTATCTAATAAAACAAACTTTACTTAAAATTTTATTTTAAGCTAACAAACTTGTGGTTGATACGACTATCAACCACCGTCGCCTCAAAGTCCAGGTCAGCAATGCGGGTGGTTTTGGATGCAGGTGACCTGGTTCCTCTCAGGCAGACCAAGGCTGACCTCAGGAGGGAGAAGGAAAGCCTGCATCTCATCCAGGCGACCACACTGCCTCCTGGCTGTTGTTTCTTATCCGCCAGTGTTTCGGCGAGTCTTGCGTAGAAGCTCTGCGCCCTTGGTCCCATCCCTCCTGCCGTCGTGAATACTACCGGGGTGAAGGAGCCCTGGTCCACATTCTGTATTTTTTCTTCATATGCTCTGTTCTTCTCTTGTTCGTTTCTTCTGTTCCTTACGTCAAAATATGCCCTTTGTCCACGAGTCCCAAACCCTCTAGCGCTAACATCCTCTCGTGCTTCGCTCGAAACATTAGCGGTGCGTCTGGCGAGGTGTTCGCCTTGCAGAGGGAGCAGCATGGGTTCCACAGTCACGTCGTGGCAGACTTCTTTCAGCATCTGAGCTGTTACGTCTCTTACTTCATCATGTCTCATGCAGACGAAACCTCCTCTCTTGCATGTCATGGCATGATTTTGGTTGAAGGGTGAGCCACAGTTACACATGTTTGGGAGCCCATCCACTGGCCAGCCATACCTGAGGGCAAGGGCATCAGTAAATTCTTTTTTGTTTAAGTTGAAGCCTTTTGCCCTGATAGGTAGTGTGGTTAGCCAGTTTGAAGCGCCCACTTCCTGTGCAATATCTGTCCTCCTCCTTGTGTCTTCTGGGAGTTCTCTCATTAGGTCACTCAGAGTGTCTCTCTGTTTTCCTTCTCTGTTTATGGAGATTTCATTCCTTAGTGACCTAATATCTTGAGGGTTGTCTTCTCCCCTTTCATTTTGATTGGTAATATATCCGGTCAAGGAGGCTGTGATTCGGATTGAGTTCCCGAATTCAGACTCAGCCAGATTTGCAGGTTGGTGATGCCAGCCCACCCATTCTTGGTGGCAACTACAGCAATCTTCTCTCCTGGTCACTGGGACATCTCCCATTTTCTATCGCCGGTATGAAGGTGTTTCTGATAGCATCTTCCAGAGGTTTTAGTAACGGGCAACATCAGGAACTGTCCTCAGGAGGTAGTACCATTTATTAATGACACCCTACTTAAATGCTGCGAAGGCTGCCTGCGGTTCTGATATGTCGAACTCGCACAGACTCTGCAGCTCGGAATCCCAGCGCATGACAGCTTTTATCACATATACGGATCTGTATTAAGCTGATCCAATGTCTGCCCCAGTGTCTTTCGCCAGACACAGACAGTTTCACTTTACATCCCTGGAACGCTGTTTTGGCCAGATCGTATCACTCACGTTTTACAATCACCACAGACTTCGTGGCGTTGGGACGGTACCTATTTTAGGGCCATGTTCATTGACGAGTCCCACCATTTCCTGAGGTCTGCAGACTTTCCCTACCCCGGTGAGGTCATCACGCATACGCCACCTGTTTGACGTTGGTGTTTTCATGGCGGATGATGTCCTGCAGCTTCATCATTCCCAGGGCAAACATTGCCATGGCCACTGGGTCCCCCTGGGTGGTGCCCTCTGAGGATTGTATGGCAACCGGGTCTCCAAGTCGTTGGTCATTATGACTGCTGATGAACAGTCTGGCAGGTTCCTTGTGTGTATTCTGTACTACTACTACTACTACTACTACTACTACTACTACTACTACTACTACTACTACTACTACTACTACTACTACTACTACTACTACTACTACCATCAGAGTTTTCATTTTTCACGTATAAAAATTTTTCACACTTTGAACAGATTAAAATAAGCATTCTCTCTCTCTCTCTCTCTCTCTCTCTCTCTCTCTCTCTCTCTCTCTCTCTCTCTCTCTCTCTCTCTCTCTCTCTCTCTCTCTCTCTCTCTCTCTCTCTCTCTCTCTCTCTCTCTCTCTCTCTCTCTCTCTCTCTCTCTCTCTCTCTCTCTCTCTCTCTCTCTCTCTCTCTCTCTCTCTCTCTCTCTCTCTATTTCTCTCTCTCTCTCTCTCTCTCTCTCTCTCTCTCTCTCTCTCTCTCTCTCTCTCTCTCCCTTCTCTCTCTCTCTCTCTCTCTCTCTCTCTCTCTCTCTCTCTCTCTCTCTCTCTCTCTCTCTCTCTCTCTCTCACTCTCTCTCTCTCTCTCTCTCTCTCTCTCTCTCTCTCTCTCTCTCTCTCTCTCTCTCTCTCTCTCTCTCTCTCTCTCTCTCTCTCTCTCTCTCTCTCTCTCTCTCTCTCTCTCTCTCTCTCTCTCTCTCTCTCTCTCTCTCTCTCTCTCTCTCTCTCTCTCTCTCTCTCTCTCTCTCTCTCTCTCTCTCTCTCTCTCTCTCTCTCTCTCTCTCTCTCTCTCTCTCTCTCTCTCTCTCTCTCTCTCTCTCTCTCTCTCTCTCTCTCTCTCTCTCTCTCTCTCTCTCTCTCTCTCTCTCTCTCTCTCTCTCTCTCTCTCTCTCTCTCTCTCTCTCTCTCTCTCTCTCTCTCTCTCTCTCTCTCTCTCTCTCTCTCTCTCTCTCTCTCTCTCTCTCTCTCTCTCTCTCTCTCTCTCTCTCTCTCTCTCTCTCTCTCTCTCTCTCTCTCTCTCTCTCACACACACACACACACACACACACACACACACACTCACACACACACACACACACACACACACACACACACACACACACACACACACACTCGCGCGAAGAGGTCATGGTTGTTGACGCTCCTCAGAGCAGCCCGGGTCAGGTGTTGACCTCTCACACACCTTCACCCACACCCACTTTCTTCATCATTGCTCTCATCTCGTCATTAGTGTTTAGTGCGATGTGTTCTACTGTGAGATACAACACTACTTATCTATACCGCCTACGACGTGCCTCCGCCTACCCCCCAGCGAACGTTATCCGGAAGCTAAAGGAACTACATATTTTTAAAAACCGCAGTGCCAGGAAAAGTTCACGAGTGACACATAACATACCAGTGATCACCACCACCAGGAGAAATACCAAACCCAAACATGCCAAGGACTACAAACACATCGAAGTGCCGCGCCAGTGGTACAACCTGCCAACCCTGCTACTCTCCAACGTTACCTCCCTCAACAACAAGCTAGACGAAGTCATCACCACCATCAAATCCACCAGCGCTGACGTTGTGGCCATCACAGAGGCGTGGCAGATAGTACCCGAGCTCTTTAACATCACTGATTTCCAGCTCTTCCATCGTCTGAGAAGAGGTAAACGAGGCGGTGGGTTAGCGCTCTATTGCCACACCCACCTCAACCCCTGCCTACTCCCCGTTGAGACACCCGAGGGTGTGGAAACCCTCTGGGTCAGGCTCTCACCCCCCGCCCCCCCCCGACTCGCTCCCTCGGTACTAATCTGTCTGGTCTACTACCCTCCCCGCGCCGCCTCCGCCACCTTGCTGATCAACCACATCATCGAAGAAATGGACCAGCAGCGCACTCTCTTCCCCTCTGCAAAAGTAGTTGTTTGCGGTGACTTCAATCAACTCCACACCAGTGATATTGAGGACCAGCTACATCTCACACAAGTAGTAAATTTCCCCACACACGGCACAAACACACTGGATTTAATCCTCACTGACCTCACTTCCCACTACCTTCCCCCTAAGCCCCTCCCTCCCATGGGACGCAGCACACACCTGTCAGTTCTTTGGACACCTGCACCTACCACATCCAACAAAACCCCGCCAGTCACCAAGACCTACAGGCCTGTTACGGACTCAGCCATCCGCGCGTTCGGCCAATGGATAACACGCCACCGCTGGGTTGAAGTCCTTACAGTGGATGACGTACACCAAAAATGGAGCAACTACACCAGCACAATTACCGCAGCTTACCACCACTTCTTCCCGCTAAAATCAAGACGAGTGCACCCTTCAGACACCCCGTGGATTACACCCAGAATAAAACGTCTCATTGAACAGAGAAATGACGCCTTCACCACCAATCCTCCACTATACCAGCCCCTCCGCAACAAAGTTATCCGGGAAATCAAACGAGCCAAGGCCACATACTACCCCCAAAAGATCCACTGCCTTAAGCAAGCTAACATTGGGAAATGGTTTTCAAATATTAAGGCCTTGTGTGGACTCAACTAAAGCGCCCCCTCCATACCGGGAGTATCTCACCTCCAGCCACCTGAATCATCCGTGGCCATCTATCTCCACTTCTCGGCCATCTGTCAGTCCCTCCCAGCCTGGACCTGACCTCACTCCCAGCTTACCTGCCCGCCCATCACCACTCCCCACGGTTGAGGCCTATGGGGTCGCCAGGTCACTAAGACAACTTAAAACAAAGCGGTCCACCACGCCCACTGATCTCCCCATCAAACTGTACCAGGAGTTTGCCCCAGGCTGGCCACCCCCTCGCCTCTATTTTTAACGCTTCCTTCCGTCAAAGTCAGTGTCCTGCTGACTGGAAACAGCATATGTCACTCCGATTCCCAAGACCACCACCCTCAATCACTGAGTGACTTGAGGCCTATTTCTATCACCCCATTCCCAGCCTCCTGTGTGAAGCCTTCATTTTCAAGTGGACTTACACTCACCTTGCTCCCCTCATAGACCCACAACAGTGCAGCAATATCAAGTCAACCTCAACCACACAATGCCTAATTAATCTCCTGGACTTTGCCTACAGAAATCTTGAAAAACGCAAAACATCAGTTTCTCTCGCTTTTATTGATTTCCGAAAGGCTTTTGACCTAGTTCACCATACCACAGTCATCAACAAAGCAATAAACCTAGGGCTTCACCTAACCTGGTCTCTGGCTGGCTGATTTCCTGAACCAGCGTAAACAGGTGGTGAGATTTCAGGAGTGGCCTCCCCTCCTCTACACCTCACTTGCAGGGTACCTCAGGGGTCCAAAATGGGCCCTTTGCTCCTTATCCTAATTAATGACGCCCTGACCCACACCCCACCGCTGGAAGTACGTGGACGACACCACAGTGGGAGTAACAGTTGACAACAGCAACCCAGATTATTCCACCTCCAGGAAACACTACCTACACACATGGACAACACAAAACATGGTCACCATCAACGACACCAAAACTACACTCCTACACATCAACACCTCCTCTGCCCTGTTGCCCCCCTGTGGTGTCCATCAACGACACTCCCCTCCGGGTAGTTACATCAGCAAAACTACTTGGAGTCACCCTGGACAACAAGCTCACATGGAAGGAGCACGTCTCCCAGCTCACCAGATCTGCCACCTATAAACTGTACCTGCTGAGGAGACTCAAAACGCTGGGGCCCCTGAGTGTGCGCTGGCGAGCGTGTACTCCTCGTTCATCCTCCCAAACTGACATACGCGTCCCCAGCGTGGTCTTCCTCCATCAACATCACGCAGCGCCGCCAACTTGAACGCGTCCAGAAGCGAGCCTGCAAAATCATCCTGGGCCCTCACTACACCAGCTATCAGGACGCCCTCGCCTCCCTCCATCTCACCAGCCTACAACACCGTCACGAGACCCTACTACACCGGTTCGCAACCAAGCTTCTCAACCAGCCCAGACACAGACACATCCTCCCACCCGCAGTGAACCGCCCTCAGCACTCAGTGCGACACCACAACATTATTGCCCCGATACGGGCACGGACTGACCGCTATAAGAACAGCGCAGTGCCCGTGATGGTCAAATATATCAACAATGCAAATTAAGAGCAGCACAATTTGTATGTTTTGTAAATATTTTTCATTAGGACTTATTGTTGTTGTTATTATGATTATTATTATTATTATTATGATTACTATTATTATTATCATTATTATTATCGTGATTATTATGATTATTATTATTATCTTTACTATGATTATTGCTATTATTGTTATTTCTATTTTCCTTTTTATTTTCGATCATACTACTTTGTTCATTTGTCTCATTCATTTCATTTCATCTTCCATTGATGTATATTTTCAGCTCTAGGGCTGCCTGATACTTCATGAAATAAACCGTTTATTATTATTATTATTATTATTATTACACACACACACCACCAACAACAACAACACCAACACCACCACCAACACCACCACCACCAACAACAACACACACACACACACACACACACACACACACACACACACACACACACACGCTCTCTCTCTCTCTCTCTCTCTCTCTCTCTCTCTCTCTCTTTTTTGTGAGGCGCCAGGCTTCTGAGACGTGTGTTAGTGATGGCAGGATACATGCACTGATTTTACAACTTTCTTTGCAGGGAGAGTGGCAGCTGATATTCTTGTTATTACTATGTTTACCTTACTCCATAACATTTTTATTAATTGCTTGACATTTTTTTTTGTGATATGGATCTTCACTTGTTGCTTATCAAAGGTGTGAATTTCTTTACTTTCTCAAGTGTTTCGTTCCCGACCATTGTTGTCCTGCCATCCGAGTACTAATAAACATATCTTTGTTTTCCTAAAAATAGTCTTCAGGCCTACTTTCAGATTTTATCTGTAAAGTTTCTGCATCATTTTCCGCAGGATTTCTTCAGGCTCACTGAACAAATTTGTCTGCTAAAGTATTTACTGTCTCTTCATTCCCAGATCATCTCACTCTAATTTTCAAATGCTTCATTTAAAAAAAAAGCTAACCATTAATAATTATATGATGTGTTGCCTAGCATAAGGTCTTTCGTTTTTTTTTTGTGCTTTTCTTGTGGAGTTAATCAAATGCTTTATCATAATCTAAGAAAGTAATTTATTGTATTCGGCAGAATTTTCGAGCACTTAGGTAATGGCGTGTATGTAGTCAGTTACTGAGCATATTCCTCCTCTTCCTCCTAAATCTTCCGTCTTCATTCTCCTCCTCCTCCTCTTCCTCCTCCTCCTTCTCTTCCTTCTCTTTCTCCTCATTTTCCTCATTCTCCCCTTCCTCGTCCTCCTCGTCCTCCTCCTCCTCCTCCTCTGCACGGACATACACCCACTCACCAGACCCCGTAGATCCCCCTTACATCGTCTCTTTTCATAAACTGACACTCAAGGACGGACAACGAGCCAACGATGTACTTTCCGGAAGAAGCATAATGGCGCCGAAGGAGAATCAGGGGTAGGGAAGAAAGGAGAAGGGAGGCAGGGCGTTAGGGCGGAGTAGAACGGTGAAGAGTGGAAAGAGGCGGGCCTCGTCCCATGGGCCGCCCCGTTACTGATTTAGTGGCTTACAAATATGAAAGAAGAGCGTGGGAAGAGGGGGGGTGTTAGGGGGACGGGGTTAGACTTATAAGAAGGAAGGGAGGTATTGGTGCGAGGGGATAGTGGGTTAAAGGGGAAGAGAGCGAAGGGATGAAATAAGGTTAAGGAAGGAAGGAGGGATCGGTATACAAGAAGGCGGTGCGCGCAAAGGCATGGAAATGAAAGAATGAAATTGGGCTTATGAGAGAGGGATAGGCGCGAGGGGCAATAGATGAAAGGTATTGAATCGAAGAAGTAATGTATTGCCAAGACGTAGGAAAAGTGTAGGAATTGGGGAGGACTTAAGAAGGAATAGAGGAAGGAAAAGAAGGAAGGGGAATGAAGAAGAGAAAGAAACTGTAGTGGATATAAAATTGATTGACAATAAGGATGTCGAAACAGAGAGAATAGGAGTTTATTAAGAAGTCAAAATGGAGAGAGATACATAAATAGAAAGAATGACAGATAGATAGAGATAGAGCTTGAGTTAGATAGGCAGGGGGATAGACACACACACACACACACACACACACACACACACACACACACACACACACACACACACTCACACGGAAATGTTTACGCGCCCCAATAACGCACTCTGACAAGAAAAACATAAGAACATAAGAACGTAAGGAGTCTGCAAGAGGCCGGTTGGCCTATACAAGGCAGCTCCTGTACTCTCAACCCCGCCTTACCTCACTATCCATGACTTTATCTAACCTCTTCTTGAATGTATCTATGGTATTTTCACCCACAAGATGGCTGTCAAGCCTGTTCCGTTCATCTACCACCCTATTGGTGAACCAATTCTTGCCTATGTCTTTGCTGAATCTGAATTTGTCTAACTTAATACCATTGCTACGTGTCCTACCTGGCTCTTTTACTACCAAAATCTTATTGACATCCCCCTTCATCCATTTATAGACTTCGATCAGATCTATTCGTAATTGATAAAATCTAAAATATAAAAATATAAATATGTATATAAAGGGAGGAGATTTGATTTTTTTGAAGCCTACCATTTATTTATTACAATTTTGACCTCATCACTCACGACCTTCCTTATTTACTAATAACCGGACTCAAGTCAGACGCTAATAGCCATAATTACAGGATTCCAGCTTGAGCATAATGTTACTAGGTGTGTTTTATCTTGAACATGTGTTGCTTTGAGGCATGATGCAGTGGGGCTTCACGCTTTATGATCTGTTTCGCGATTCGAGCGACGGTTGGCGTAATTTCAAAGGAAGCGGCAGCCGTGAGCTACGGGTGACGCCGTGCGAAGAACAATTGGATTTTACTCCGGTAGTGGAAATACCTCGTATTGGACCACCTCAAAAAAACTTTCGATACCCTCAAAATGCATTCATGATCTAATCTTAAGACATTGGCGGGTTTTTCCACATGACCTTCATAAATCATTCAGATAGTCAGTTGTTGTGTTGCCTGGTGCAGAAAAGGGGATGAAGAAAAAAGGAATAAACAAAGCAGAAAAGATCCTACACGATTTTCACTGATGCTCAAGAGGTTGATCTTGGTGAATGGTATCGTGAAAACTCTGTTTTACAACAAAGGGTTGAAGGAATTCAAGGACACGGCAAAGAAGAACCGCCCCTAATAGGAGAAGGCCCAGTCAGTGAATGTGACCGGTAGGTTTATTTAAGTGGTTTAATTATTATGATTCATAACACAGGTGACGTACTGTTTATTAACATGAATGTGTTATAAATCTGTCTCTGTGTAATTGTAATATACGGAGCCCCCGCCTGGAGGACACCGTATAGCTGTATGCTTGCCGTCCAGAGCACCAACAGTTTGCTAAAAAATTCATCTTTTTGCGAAAAGGGATGCCATTTCCTTCCCTGTTCATGTGTTCTAGGACACGACAGAACCTCCTCTAGGTATTCTTGTATGATTGCCTCGCAGATTTCAGGTACTATCTTGGAGATGGTGCTGTGGGGCACACGGAAACTGTATAGAAGACTCTTATAGCTGTCTCCTGTTGCCAGGTATCGTAGAGTAATTGCCAGTCTCAGCCCCGGCTCTATGGCCTTCCGAAAGAACGTGTCATTTTTCTCAATTCTTGGACCCACCCTCTGCAGCAGCTCTTTTAACATAATTTGGTCCATTCTCACAAAATTACGGAAACTGCCCAGGTCTTCTAGGGCTAACTCCTTCATGAGGTTTTCATAATGCCCAAAGGAAGTTCGTCGTAATAACCATGGCATTGTCCAATATGCCCTCAGCTTTTTTTTTCTTTTTCTTTTTGTTATGGTGGAGAAGACCAAGACACAGGATCAACTCCAGCTCAGCGATATCAACATCTATGTCACTGTGTAATAAAAGCACTTCTCTGTCGATGGGATCACAGTCAGAAAAATCAATGTTGTACATCGGCGATTGGACTGGAAATGTGAAGCCTCACCTACATCCCCCTATTTATACACACGCCCGAGAACACCTTGACTATTCGGGATCATTCGTACCGCTTTCGTGATGGTTCGTAGGTCTTCGTAGGTAATTCGTAGGACATCTTTGGTAATTAGTAGATGAACATGATCAAATCGTATTTTATCGTAACCTATCGGGATTCAAATCTGATGATAGTCGTAGCATATCGTAGCGTTTCGTAGTGCTTCGTATTTAACTCGTAGGTCTGTCGTAGTCACTTCGTAGCGGTTCGTGGACGCAAGTTGTCAATTCACACATCGGGGGAATTCGGGACTACTTTTCTCACGATGTTTTACGATTTCAAGCTCGTAACTCATCGGAATAGAATTCGTAAAGGTGGGAAAGGGGCTTTAGCGGCTCATTAGCGCATATGTATAAGAAGTCAGTAATTTTTTTGTGTGCCCAATTTGTGAATTATAGCTAATGTGAAGCGATTACCTTAAAGAAGAACAGGTCAGTCCCTTCTAATTATTGTCCAGTTAGCTTAACATCAAAATTGGGCAAGATGATGGGGTCAATAACTACAAGCTCTGCTTAGCTGCTGTGTAGGTTGCCTGCTATCCTCTGCTCTGTGGTTCTTTACTGCCTTCTGTGGGTGTAACTACTGTTTCTGCTGCGCTGTACGGAGGACTTTACATCCCATAAACTGCCCATTGTAAAAGCCGCTGTTTCTGCTGCTCTGCATGAAGGACTTTACATCCCATAAACTGGCCTGCTACAAGCTGTCTAGTCTCCCGATTTAGTATTTTACTTAGATAAATGACCTACGCTAACATCCACACACTTACTAACATCCACATACTCCTCTCAAAATGGGTTGACACATAGGCACCAAATACCTATGACAACATCCTGTGGTGAATTTTTCAAGCAAATTAACATTTGGAAAACCTTCGATAAAAATTGACCGAATGCTGCCGAATATACGACAAAAAATTACTCTGAATGACTAACAGCCATCACATGGAATAAAAACTTAACCATGCTTTGAAAATAGACTAGGGCACGAAATCTTTGAGAGATGCTCCGGCTTAGACTATGAATGCTTTAAGCGGGTAACCGGAAGGGACGTGAGAGGTGGCTCGGCCCAGACCACGAGTGCTTCCAGCTTTTTTCTTTCTTTCTTTTCTTTTCTTTTCTTTTTCCTCCCGCAGTGGTAACCTTGCCTATTTTCTATAAATTCCAATAAATAAAAGTCGCCAATATGGTGGACCATACGAGGGCCTTGGAATACGCTGTTTTATTCAGCCGTTTTTTATCAGAGTTTACCCAAAGGTTAATCAGTTTACAATGTGTAAACAGTGCACATTGTGGCTAGGTGGATGGAATGGCAGTAGTGCCTTGGTGAAAGAGATGAAAAGGTGTGTGTAGAAAGTGAATGAGAGTAAGGTTTGTGTGTAGATGGTACGTAGGTGGATGATGGAAGGGATATAGGTTGTTGGTTGTCGTATGTGAGTGAAAGAGTGGTGTTTGGGTGGTGGGTGGGTGGATGAAGAGGAAAGAGAGGGTACGTAGAGTTGTGAAAAGGAAGTTAGAGGGGGTGGAATGGTGGATAATACATTTGGGTGAGAATGAAGGGCTAGGTGGAGTTGCAGTGGGTTCGTTGCTTGGTAAAAAAAAAATCAGTGGGTGGAAAAATGGTTGAAGCTCAGGTTGTGGGTTGCTGAGGCCGACTAGCTAGCCATCATCACGCCCGTGTGATCTATGATTCTGACAAAGGAGCAATTACATAAACTTTTCTCAACAAAAGGAGCAGCCACTCACTCCCTTTGATAATGTATTAATATAATACAAATAACAGGCAAAAACATTATTCTTCGATAATGTAGTAAAAAAAAAGTAGCATATATCATGTATAAATGAATCTGTGTTTAGTATATTACTAATAGGTTTTAATGTTTCCATGTTTGTTTATCTATGTGTGTGGGGGTAGATAGGATAGATAGATAGATAGATAGATAGATAGATAGACAGATAGATAGATAGAGAGAGAGAGAGAGAGAGAGAGAGAGAGAGAGAGAGAGAGAGAGAGAGAGAGAGAGAGAGAGAGAGAGAGAGAGAGAGAGAGAGAGAGAGAGAGAGAGAGAGAGAGAGAGAGAGAGAATGTTTGTGTGTGTGTGTGTGTGTGTGTGTGTGTGTGTGTGTGTGTGTGTGTGTGTGTAGGCAAAACAATATTACTAGATTTGGTAATAATTTTTTGCAAGAATGGTAAGATGCCCAGAGTCCAGTTTCTTATGAGTGGCAGGGTCGTGGGCGGGGCCGGCGCGGGGGGGCGGGGGGGGGGGGGTTTGCGTGACCCCCTAAGTGTATCTGACGGAGGAGTGATGGATGTAGCCGAGGAAGAAGGAAGACGTGGATAGATGCAACTCTCTCTCTCTCTCTCTCTCTCTCTCTCTCTCTCTCTCGAGAGAGAGAGAGAGAGAGAGAGAGAGAGTGGCAGAAAGTCGGTAGCCTCGGATAGTAAGGGACAGTTCATCTTCCCTCTCGCTGAACTAGTCCGGTGATGCCCTTAACTCTTGCCAACTCCCCACCTAAACGTCTCTTTCTCAGCTCTTTTTCCACCACAATCCTCTTCTTCGTTGCAGTAGTTCCCCTTTATCCCTCCTCTACCCCCGTCAAACCATCACTCTTCCTTCTTTTTCCATGTCTCCCCCAACTTCATCATCTTTCCCCTTCCTGCAGTCATCCCCTTCTTCTTTTTTTTCCCCAACACCACCGTCTTTCTCCTTCCAGCACCCTTCCTTTTCTCCCATCTCTCCTCTTACACCGCCCTCATCATAGCCTTTCCTTTCTTTTTTCCTTCCACACTACCCCTTTCCTTCTTCTAGCAGCTTTCTTTTTCTCCCTTCTCTTCATTCACACCACCCTCATCCCTTTACTAGCAGGCTTTCCTTTCTTCTTCCCCACCACACCACCTCCCTCTAACAAGTCTGATTTTCACCCCTTCCTTCACTCCCCACCACCATCTTCCTCCTTCAGTAGTCTTCACTTTTCTCAAGAGTGCATGGGAAGGTCATTAACTCTTGCACATTAGGGTCATGACCTCTGTTGACCTCCTGCAAGACTTCTGACCAAATGTTTCTCCTTCCTAGTATTTTGCTGCTGTCTCCGTTTGCTCGTCTGGCACATCCAGGAGAGTTTCCTGTCTTCTAAACATTTGCTATGCTTTGTTTTTGTTTTTACGAGACGGAAAATGTTTCCTCAGTCAGTGAAATTTAGACCACGACATTTTTGGGACATTTTTCACGACAACGGTGGAATGGAACTAGAGGAGACCTGGGAGTTGGTAGGAGTGTAAGAAGTTCACACATTTTCGTACCGTGACCATTAGGAACAGTTACTTATTCCTCAGCCCTGCAGATATTTTCTTCTAATGATCTCGCTTTTCCATTTATCAGTTCAAGAGAGTGCTTTCCATCATCTTATATATTTATATATATATATATATATATATATAAATATATATATATATATATATATATATATATATATATATATATATATATATATATATATATATATATATATATATATATATATATAGATATATATATATATATATATATATATATATATATATATATATATATATATATATATATATAAAGCCCGCTACTTGCCGCTCCCACAACATAATATAGTATAGAGGGACCAAAAGAGAGGTCAATTTCGGGTGGAGAGGTGTCTTGCTACACTCTTCTCTCTCTCTGTTTGAGATAAGAGAGAGAGAGAGAGAGAGAGAGAGAGAGAGAGAGAGAGAGAGAGAGAGAGAGAGAGAGAGAGAGAGAGAGAGAGAGAGAGAGAGAGAGAGAGAGAGAGAGAGAGAGAGAGAGAGAGAGAGAGAGAGAGAGAATATGTGTGTAATTCACCTCTTGGTCTGCTGCGGGTCTCTCTCGAGACAGCCAGCCGATGCCCAACGGAAGAGCACAGAGCTCGTACTATCGATCTTTGGGTAGGACTGAGACCACTCACACACAACACACCGCGACAACGAGGTCACAACTCCTTGCCTTACGTCGTGTACCTACTCACTGCTAGGTGAACAGGGGCTACACATGAAAGAAGATAAACCCTACTTATCTTCACCCGGCCGGGGAATCGAACCACGGTCCTTCTTGTTGTGAGCCAGATGCTCTACCCATGAGCTACCGGGCCGTGTGTGTGTGTGTGTGTGTGTGTGTGTGTGTGTGTAATTCACCTCTTGGTCTGCTGCGGGTCTCTCTCGAGACAGCCAGCCGTTCCCCTACGGAAGAGCACAGAGCTCGTACTATCGATCTTTGGGTAGGATTGAGACCACTCACGTGCAACACACCGCGACAACGAGGTCACAACTCGTTGCTTACTCACTGTACCTACCACAGGGCTACATGAAAAGCTATAAAACAAATAAATAAACCTTCCCTTTTATCTTCATCAGAGGTGGGTCCTTTGTTGTGAGCCAGATGTTCCCCATGAGCTAGTGTGTGTGTGTGTGTGTGTGTGTGTGTGTGTGTGTGTGTGTGTGTGTGTGTGTGTGTGTGTGACAGCCAGCTGTCTCCCCGAAGAGAGCACCATGTGTGGTGTGTGTGTGTGTGTGTGTGTGTGTGTGTGTGTGTGTGTGTGTGTGTGTGTGTGTGTGTGTGTGTGTGTGTGTGTGTGTGTGTGTGTGTGTGTGTGTGTGTGTGTGTGTGTGTGTGTGTGTGTGTGTGTGTGTGTGTCTGTGTGTGTGTCATTCACCATGATCTGTTCACGCTCTAAACTCGCGATTCCAAGCCAGTACAGTCAACGGATAAATTATGGAGCTCAAGTAACAAATCTTTAGAAACGGCTGGAACCTCACACACAAACACACCTATGAGGCGCGACAACCCTGATTGACACCCGGTACCCATTTATAGGTGGGTGGACCCTGTACACGAATTAAAAAGAATGCCAATCCGTCACCATCTATCTCTAAGGCTGAACTCTTCTCTCAAACTTTTTCTAAAAACTCCACTCTGGACGATTCTGGGCATATTCCTCCTACTCATCCCCTCTGACTCCTTTATGCCTGTTATAAAGATTCTTCAAAATGATGTTTTCTATGCCCTCTCTGGCCTCAATCCTCAGAAGGCTTATGGACCTGATGGAGTGCCTCCTATTGTCCTTAAAAACTATGCCTCCGTGCTGTCACCCTGCCTGGTCAAACTCTTTCGCCTCTGCCTATCAACATCTACCTTTCCTTCTTGCTGGAAGTATTCCTTCATACAGCCTGTGCCTAAGAAGGGTGACCGCTCCAATCCCTCAAACTACCGTCCTATAGCTTTACTTTCTTGTCTATCTAAAGCTTTTGAATCAATCCTTAACCGGAAGATTCAAAAGCACCTTTCCACTTCTGACCTTCTATTTGATCGCCAGTATGGGTTCCGCAAGGGGAGTTCTACTGGTGATCTCCTAGCCTTCTTAACTGACTCTTGGTCATCCTCTCTTAGCCGTTTCGGTGTAAACTTTGCTATTTCGCTGGAGATATGAAATGCTTTTGATAGGGTCTGGCACAAATCTTTGCTTTCTAAACTACCCTCCTACGGTTTCTATCCTTCTCTCTGTACCTTTATCTCCAGTTTCCTTTCTGACCGTTCTATTTCTGCCGTGGTAGACGGTCACTGTTCTTCCCCTAAATCTATTAACAGTGGTGTCCCACAGGGTTCTGTCCTATCTCCCACTCTTTTTCTGTTGTTCATTGATGATCTTCTTTCCAAAACGAACTGTCCTATCCATTCCTACGCCGATGATTCCACTCTGCATTATTCAACTTCTTTTAATAGAAGACCCACCCTTCAGGAACTTAACGACTCAAGGCTGGAGGCTGCAGAACGCTTAGCCTCAAACCTTACTATTATTTCCGATTGGGGCAAGAAGAACCTGGTGTCCTTCAACGCCTCAAAAACACAGTTTCTCCACCTATCCACTCGACACAATCTTCCAAACAACTATCCCCTATTCTTTGACAACACCCAGCTATCACCTTCCTCAACAATAAACATCCTCGGTCTATCCTTAACTCAAAATCTCAACTGGAAACTTCATATCTCATCTCTTACTAAATCAGCTTCCTCGAGGCTGGCCGTTATGTACCGTCTCCGCCAGTTCTTGTCCCCTGCACAGTTGCTGTCCATATACAGGGGCCTTGTCCGCCCTCGTATGGAGTATGCATCTCATGTGTGGGGGGGCTCCACTCACACAGCTCTTCTGGACAGAGTGGAGGCTAAGGCTCTTCGTCTCATCAGCTCTCCTCCTCATACTGATAGTCTTCTACCTCTTAAATTCCGCCGCAATGATGCCTCTCTTTCTATCTTCTATCGATATTTCCACGCTGACTGCTCTTCTGAACTTGCTAACTGCATGCCTCCCCCCCTCCCGAGGCCCCGCTGCACTCGACTTTCTACTCATGCTCATCCCTATACTGTCCAAACCCCTTATGCAAGAGTTAACCAGCATCTTCACTCTTTCATCCCTCACGCTGGTAAACTCTGGAACAATCTTCCTTCATCTGTATTTCCTCCTGCCTACGACTTGAACTCTTTCAAGAGGAGGGTATCAGGACACCTCTCCTCCCGTATTTGATCTTCCTTTCGGCCACCTCTTTTGTTTCTTTTTTAGGAGGAGCGAGTAGCGGGCTTTTTTTTATTATTGTTTTCTTTTTTTGTGTGCCCTTGAGCTGCCTCCTTTGTTGTAAAAAAAAACAAAAACAAAAAAAACCATTCCGCCCGGGAATCAAACCCGGGATCTTTCGGTTGCGAAGTGAGCATGCTAATCATTCCACTGCAGAACTCTCCATAATACTGTGTGTGTGTGTGTGTGTGTGTGTGTGTGTGTGTGTGTGTGTGTGTCCACAAAAAATAGATACACCATAAAACACACAAAAAAACACTAACAGCACACACACACACACACACACACACACACACACACACACACACACACACACACACACACACACACACACACACACACACACAAACACACACACAAACACACACACACAAGCGCTGGTGTTTAGTTGTTGATTTATATTTTTTTGTCTATCTATTTTGCCATCATCGGTAGGCAAAAGCCCGGTCCTGTTTCACGTGTTGCGCATTGAAGGGGGAAGATGCATCATGGCTTTACTCCCCGACACACACACAGCCTCGGATGCCAAGAATAAGATTTTCTTTTTCATATTACCCGTCAGCCGCTGGTAAGTCCACGGGGGATGCAGTGTTCAGAATTGCCATGAAAATACATTATCGGGGCTGAGGTGAAGAAGAGTGTTCGGGTGGAAGGGCATTCCAAGCACAAAATAACCTGCCAAAGTTAATTTGGTTTAGAGTGGCGGCATGTGAGTGTGCGTGATGTGGGCGGAAGCTGTGGCATTTGGAATTCAGGTCAACAACGCTATCGTATAACCTGAAATTGCGATGGCGAACGAGGAAACTTAAGCCTCGCCCAAGGAAACTCTAGATACTTAACGGAGGGAAGAGGAGATTGTGACACGCTGAATCTCTGAATAAGGTTTGGGAGGTGGAAATTGTGTTCCATCTTCCGCCTTCGGTCTTCGCCTTATGAGTGCGCCTTTGAAGTGAGGTACTGTTTAGGGTCGCGTTGGTGAAGGGTGCGCGTCGTTCCAGACGTCCAGATGATGGAAATGTTACCTATACAGAGGCTTCTACTTCCATGGCTGGTTTATCTTCTTTGAAATGAAAACTCATGTTGCAGATGAAATATTGCAACCTTTGTTTCTTCAAAAATGAAATGTTTCCAAAACGTTTGAACATGCTGAGGTTATTATTATTATTTTTTTTTTGTGTGTGTGTGAGAGAGAGAGAGAGAGAGAGAGAGAGAGAGAGAGAGAGAGAGAGAGAGAGAGAGAGAGAGAGAGAGAGAGAGAGAGAGAGAGAGAGAGAGAGAGAGAGAGAGAGAGAGAGAGAGAGAGAGAGAGAGAGAGAGAGAGAGAGAGAGAGAGAGAGAGAGAGAGAGAGAGAGAGAGAGAGAGAGAGAGAGAGAGAGAGAGAGAGAGAGAGAGAGAGAGTTGCAGCCATTCACAAGAAAGGAAGCAAGACTGATCCGAAGAATTACAGGCCGATCTCTCTTCTGTCTGTACTTGGCAAGCTATTAGAAGCAATCATTGCCAAAAGGATTACCTCCTTCTTCACCACACACCACATTCTTAATAATCGGCAGTTTGGTTTTCTTCGCAACAGGTCAGCTAATGACCTTCTCCTCCTTATGTCTACTTCATGGCATCAGTTTCTAGATAGAGGACGTGATGTATTTGTCATTGCCCTGGACATAGCCGGAGCATTTGACAGAGTGTGGCACTCTGGTCTGATCGCCAAACTCCGAAGCATGGGTGTGAACGGCGGACTCCTCCACCTCCTTCACGACTACCTGCGGCACAGAACCCTCAGTGTGGTGGTGAATGGACAGTCCTCGGCAGAGCACCCTGTTGGAGCTGGTGTTCCTCAAGGTAGTGTCCTTGGACCCCTTCTTTGGAACGTTTTCCTTAACGACCTCCTCCAGCTCATCCCTGAAGCCTATGCATACGCGGACGACTGTACACTAACTTTCCCCTGCGACACTACTGACCACCACACTACAGTCACCCTAATCAACCATGTGATGGAGATAATTACTGCATGGGGACAACGGTGGCAGGTGGATCTTCCCCAGGACAAGACCCAAGTCATGTTGATCACCACTCCCTGGACAACCCTATCCCATCCATTCTTCTAAATGGGAAGATCCTACCTCTGAAGCCATCGATTCATATTCTTGGTGTTGAAATCAACAGCACCCTTTCCTTCACCAACCATGTCCAGAAAACAGCTGCCAAGGCTGCCAGCATATTGAGCTGCGTCAGGCGCGTATCCCACCTCCTGGACGCTAGAGGGGTAATCAACCTGTACAACGCCCAGGTCCGTTCTGTCATGGAGTACGCTCCGTTGACGTGGTCGGCCTGCCCCCTTCGTACCTTAGTCTCCTAGACAAGGTTCAGAACCGTGCCCAGCGGATCGTCACGGCAAAAGTAACTCCTGGACAGCTGCTGACCCCTCTGCAGCCCTTACAGCACAGGCGGGACGTGGGCGGTTTGTGCTCCATATTCAAGATCTTCAAGCAGGGCACCCCGCACCTTGCTTTACTCCGGCAGCCGTGGGCGACGCCTCATCCTCACTCCACCAGGGACGCTCACACGAGGAGTGCACAGCTGGCTGTTCCCTTCGCCAGGACTGAGACCTTTCTCCGCTCCTTCCTGCCGCGATACACAAGACTGTGGAACTCTATGGTGCGACACACTGACATTTACCAAGCTAATTCTATTCAGACTTTCAAGTGTACAGTGAATACTTGGCTAAGGTGACATGATACTTAACTGTGTGACACGTCCTGTAATCTTACTCTTATTGTATTTTTAATCTTTTAATTTTGATCTTTTAGTCTTTTAATCTTTTAATTTTAATCTTTTAGTCTTTTAATCTTTTAATTTTAATCTTTTAGTCTTTTAATCTTTTAATCTTTTAATCTTACTGTATATTTCTCCTGCCAAAGATAGTCTGCAGCACCTCACTGTAACTTTTGGCAGTTGTATGTTTCTGTATTGGGATTTGTTTGTATATAATAAAAAAAGAGAGAGAGAGAGAGAGAGAGAGAGAGAGAGAGAGAGAGAGAGAGAGAGAGAGAGAGAGAGAGAGAGAGAGAGAGAGAGAGAGAGAGAGAGAGAGAGAGAGAGAGAGAGAGAGAGAGAGAGAGAGAGAGAGAAAGTTGGAAGCGTATGCTACGCGTGGTGGCGGTGCTCATCTCCATCCCGTTGGCACTTTGAGCCTATTGTGTTGTGTGAGAACCCATTAACCCGACACAGGGCCAGTGTAACATTCGAGTACCGCAGTTTACCTTCCCCTGGTTTCTTCACTTACCCATTTCTCGAACATCCCAAAAGGAAGGATAAACAGCTAGGTGCATGGGTTGCATGCCGACTGCCATGCTGTGATTCGAACTCAGGCCCGTAGATTCTTAGTTAGGGGCGCTAACTACTGCACCGCGGAGGGGCAGAGAGAGAAGGGGGAGACTGGTTAAACGGCCTTGTTCTAGCTGAGGGGGTGAGCAGGTCATCCAGAGTTATGAAGGAGAAGGAGTCTCAGGGGCCGAGAAAACTGCAACGCGACAAAAGAGGCGAGAACGAGGTAGACAACAAGGGAAGGATCGTTTTTTGGGGGGCGGAGGACAAGAAAGATGGTGGGAGGAATGAAGGGAGCAGGACAAAAGAACGGCTGGGGGGAGGGGGGCAGGATGGAGGATGAGATGAATGATGGCATAAAACAGTATGCAGGGTGTGAAGTAGGGCAGGGAGGAGACAGAGACTAGGACGGGAGGGTGGGTGCCAGTCATGGCACATGACGAGAGTGAGGGCAGAAGGAAGAGGAAGAGGCAAGGCAGGACTACCAACTCCAGTCCCTTTAATAAACGAGTCAACATAAGCAACATAATTTAAGTTATGATTTTGAGGTTATTTTCATTAAATTTCTGCGAACTTGACAGGTTCCTACCACTGTGGAGGAAGGGGAAAAGGAGGGGAGGAGGAGGAGAAGGAGGAGGAGGAGGAGGAGGAGGAGGAAGAGGAGGTGGTGGAGGAAGAAGAAGAAGAAGAAGAAGAAGAAGAAGAACAAAACAAGAACAAGGTAGAGGATGTAGAAGAAACCGAAAGAGGCATATTTTCTTCTTTCGACTGCTCCCGTCAGAGGTCGTCACAGCGGATCGTTCTCCTCCAGTGCGCTCGGTCTTCTGCGTCTTCTTCTGTTGCACCCACCACTTGAAAGTCTTCTTTCACTGCGTCCATAAAGCTTCTCTTTGGTCTTCCTCTCTTCATCCTGCTGGGTAGGTCCATGTCCAGCATCCTCCTTTCCATATACTCCTCGTCCCTCCTCCTGGCATGCCCAAACTACCTCAGTCATGTCTTTGTCTCTAAACCGACGTACATGTGTTGTCCCTTTGATGTAATCGTTCCTGATTTTGTTCATCCTCGTTACTCCCAGAGAAAATCGCAACATATTCAATATCGCTACTTCCAACTCCACCTCCTGTCTTTTCGTTAATGGTACTGTTTCCTTACCGTACAGTATGGGTGGCCTCACTATAGTTTTGTAGATCTTTCCTTTTTGTTTTAGCCTAAACCATTCTGTCACATAAGACTCCTGTCACCTTCCTCCACCCATTCCATCTAGCCTGCACTCTCTTCTTAACCTTTCAGCTACAGTCTCCATTACCCTGTACCGTGGAACCCAAGTACCTAAATTCGTTACCCTTTGCTATTTCCACACCTTTTAGCCGCATTGTCTTCCCAACGTCTCCGTTAAGACCTAGGTACTTAGTCCTGGTCCTGCTCACTTTCAATCCCCTTCTTTCCAATACGTATCCCCATTTCTTCAGCTCTGTCTCCACTTCTTCCCGGTATTCGCCACAAATCACGACGCCGTCTGCGAACATGATAGTTCGTGGGGATTCTTGTCTGATATCATGGGTCAGTCTGTCCATTATCATTGCAAACAAGAAAGGGCTCAAAGCTGATCTTTGATGCTCTAAATCCCTCCACCAGCCCTACGGCGCAGCTCACTGCTGTTACGCTGCCGTCTTACATGTCCTTCACCACCTTCACATACTTCTTTGCCACTCCCAACTTCCTCTTACAATACCATAGCTCTTCTCTCGGCACCCGATCGTAAGCCTTTTCTAAGTCTATAAATGCACAATGCAGCTCCTTCTCTCCTTCCCTGTACTTCTCCATCAACATCATCAAAGCGAATATTGCGTCCTAAGCTTCTCCATGCTTCCACTGGTATCTTATCTGGACTTTTTGCTTTACTTCCCTTCATCCTCCTCATGGCGTTCCTCACCTCCTCACTGCTGATCCTTTGCATTTCCTGATGCAGCTCTTCCACCTCTTCTAGCCTTCTTTCCTTTGCATTTTCAATGTTCATTAGATCCTCGAAATGTTCCTTCTATCTTCTCAATATGTTCGTTTCACTTGTCAATACATTTCCGTCTGCATCCTCTATACTTTTTACATGCTGCACATCCCTCCCATGCCCTCTCTTTTCCTAGCCAGTCGGTAGAGGTCTTTTTTCCCTTCCTTGGTATCTAACTTCTCATACAACTCTAAGTTTGCCTTTTCCTTCGCTTTTGCTACTTCATTTTTCGCTATGCTACGCATAGCAAGACGGCCCCGCGTTCAGGAGGACGCGAGTTCAATCCCCGACCTGTGCCACCAAGCTGGGATTTTTCAGCCGCCGCCGAGTGGCTTAAATCTACCCACATGCTGTCCAGAAGACCACCTATCAACCAGGACTCTAGATTGTAGGATTAATGCAAGATGGCGCCACTATAAACACTCGCCTGCGCCAGAACGGGCTGGGCCGACCATCAGGCCCCACCTGGAAGAAGCCTTGGGCCGACCATCAGGCCCCACCGGGAAGATGCCTACCGGCGCAATAGGCAACAACGTAAAAAAAAAAAAAAAAAAAAAAAAAGATGAGCTCCGGGAGGGTAGCATGAGCCAATGCAAGATGGCGCCACTATAAACACTCGCCTGCGCCAGAACGGGCTGGGCCGACCAAAAGGCCCCACCGGGAAGAAGCCTTGGACCGACCATCAGGAATTCAGGATCCACCGGGAAGAAGTCTACCGGCGCAATAGGCTACGACGTAAAAAAAAAAAATAAATAAATAAATAAATCGTGATGGCTTTCTTCGTCCCTGTGTCTATCCCAGTTATTTTACGCCAGCCTCTTCCTGTTTATACTAGCCTGCACTTCCACCACCAGGTTTCCTTGTCTTCTTTTCTTCGTCCCAATGTCGTCCCGAATACATTGGTGTTATTTTTCCCCTCACCGTTTCTGAGATCTCCTCCCAACTGACCTCTTCCCTTTCTGCCACGGCCTGGGTCACCTCATGCTTGAACGTCGTATTGTACTCCTCCTCCTTTATTTTCCACCATTTGATCTTTGATTCACTCTTTAATTTCCTCCTTCTCTTCACTTTAAAGCTCATCTTCCCAACCAACACACTATACTGTCTTGCCACACTCTCCCCGGGCAAAACATTTCAAGCACTAAGTTCCTTCAAGTTACATCTCCTACACAGTATAAAGCCTATCTGTGTACTCTTTCCTCCACTTTATATGTAACCCTATGTTCCTCCCTCTTTTTTAAATAGGTGTTCACTAATGCCATCTCCCTCCGTTTCGCAAAGTCAACTACCTCTGCGTTTCTCTCTCCCAAACCATATTTGCCCATCACATACTCGTCACCCGTATTTATTTCTCCGATATGTCCATTGAAGTCTGCTCCAATAACGATCCTCTCCTCTCTGGGTATACTCGGTTTCACTTCCTCTACCTCACTCCAGAGCTCCTCCTTTTCCTCCAACTCACATCCCACTTGTAGGACGTATGCACAGAACACATTCATTTGGATTCCTTCAATTTCCATCTTCAAACACATTACCCTATTGGATACCCTCTTCAACTCCTGTACACTGTTGATATACTTTTCCTTTATTATCACTCCCACGCTGTTTCTTCTCCCATCCACGCCATGATAAAAATATCTTGCAACTTTCTCCAATAGGAGTCGCCTTACTTCCCTTCCATTTTCTTTCCTGTACACACAGCACTTGTATCTTTTTCCTTTCAAAATGGGATGATGATTTTAATATTTCTGATGAGGAAAAAAAAATCTAAGAAAATAAAGAAGGAAGATAATAAAAAGCAGAAAAGGAAAGATGTAAGTAAGGGGAAAAACGTATAAAAAAACAAGGAATAATAAGAAAAAAAAGAGGAAACAGATGGGGTGGTGAAATAGGATGGTCCAGAGTCTATGTTATGTTTTTCGGAGGGTTGCAAGGAAGAAGTGGTCGCTACGATGGGAGATCTCGTAAATAAGCTACCCAGGAAGGCCTCAACATCGCCCAACATTGCTACCAACCATAACAGCTTCCAATGTAAACCTTCTTAGGGGTCGCCGGACGCTGGATCCGATCTCTTTGGAGGCTTTGGCACGCCGAGGCAGGCTGTGAGCCGTCGTAATCCGGGATCAAAATCCTGCTGGTAAATTTTTGACTAATTCTTTTCAGGAAAATAGACATGCACCGATTCTTGCCGCACTCAAGAAGTGGGAAGAGGGAAACAAATATATAGGCAACTACATTTACCAGACGAAAGAAACACAATGCATTAAGGGGAAAAAATCGTTATGTGTGAAAGTAATTCGACTAGAGAAAGATGCCGTCGGTGACATCATCAGATAAGGCGACGGTCGTGAAACTAGAACAATGGGACATTGAACCTTCGCCCATGGCTCACATGAGACTGCCGCCGTGCAAAATAGGGGAAAGAAACGAACAGTTATGTCGGTATTATCTTCCAATGTGAACATATATAAATATTCATGTGAGCATACATGAACATATATGAATATATATTGTGAACATATATGAATGAACCATTTAAGGGGGTCCCGTAGATCTGATTAGCTGACTCAGTTCCGTAGAATGAGGCCAAATTATATAATTACAGTACTAATCACCATGTAATATGTAATTTAAGCGACAGTAGTTTGATAGTCCATTAGAATTGTACGCATAATATGTTACTGTCGCTTAAGTATCAAGAACCATAGGTTGCGCTGGACACTCCCCAGAGAGTCACACTTTCCCGAATTTTTTCCCGAATCCAGCCGAATTGCGATGCGCCTCAAGTTCGGGAAAGAATTCGGGTGCATCGTGGGGTGTTTCGTGGTGGGAGCCTGAAGTATATCAAGTGCAATATCTTTCTGGCTAGCTCTTATGAATTTTATTTTTCGTACAGCGTGCGTACGAATTTAGTGGTAAACGTACAAGATAAGTGGGCCATAGGCCGGGGATGCAGAAGGTTGGCTGGCAAGTATGGTCGAAGTCGTATGCCATATGTATCATGTATGTATTATACTAACCTCGCACGCACGATGTATGTAGTCCCTAAGTACGCTGAACGCGCGCTCTCTCTCTCTTTTGAGTTACCTTGAAAGCCACTCATTAATTGGGGACTCACAACATGGCTTCCGAAACAAAAGATCCTGCCTATCAAATCTATTAACCTTTTATAACGACCTCTTCACTGTTTATGACATAACCAAATCACTGGACGTAGTCTATCTTGATTTCCAGAAAGCGTTTGATAAAGTCCCGCATCATAAATTACTTTACAAATTAAAGCAAATAGGTATTGACGGTCAGGTAAACCAATGGATCGCGAATTGGTTGAGCAACAGACAACAAAGAGTAGTGATTGACGGATTTAACTCAGAGTGGGCGCCGGTCACTAGTGGCGTCCCTCAGGGCTCGGTTCTTGGCCCAGTGCTCTTCATTATTTACATCAACGACGTGGATGTTGGACTCAATAACCGCATTAGTAAATTTGCAGACGACACAAAGATTGGTAACTCGGTTCTCACTGACGAAGACAGGCAAAGCCTCCAAGAGGATTTGCACAAAATTTCAGCTTGGTCGGATAGATGGGAGATGCCCTTTAACGTAGACAAGTGCCAGGTCCTTCAAGTTGGAACGAGGTATAAGAAGTTTGATTACGAAATGCGCGGCGTTAAACTCAAAAGCGTTCAATGCGTCAAGGACTTGGGGGTCAAAATAGCGTCAAACCTCAAATTCTCACAGCAATGCATCGATGCAGCAAATAAAGCGAACAGAATGTTGGGCTTCATTAAAAGAAACTTTTATTTAAGAATAAAGATGTAATACTGCTCTACAACAGTTTAGTCAGACCCCACTTGGAATATGCGGTACAGTTTTGGTCTCCCCACCATGCAAAGGATATTGCTAAATTAGAAGGTGTTCAGCGTCGGGCAACGAAAATTATCCCTTCCTTGCGCAACAAATCCTACGAAGAAAGGCTTTACCCTTAACATGTTCTCTCTGAGAAACGTCGCCTCCGAGGAAAATTGATCGAATGTTTTAAAATACTTAATGGATTCACGAATGTAGACAGATCAACATTGTTTCTGATCGATGACACTTTGCGCACGAGGAACAATGGCGTAAAACTCAGATGTAGACAAGTAAATTCAGACTGCACCAAATTTTTCTTCACCAACGTTGTAGTGCGAGAATGGAATAAGCTCCCACCATCAGTGGTCCAGTGTAACACGATTGACTCCTTCAAAAATAAGCTCGACCGTCACTTCCTTCAACTTAATATCAACTAGAGTAGAAGTGCAACGTTTTGGAGTCTTCTGATTAATTTAAAATCACTTAGTTTTAAGGACAGACCACCAAGTCTGGACCATGGGGTCTGTGTGGTCTGATTTTCTATGTAAATCTATGTAAATCTCTCTCTCTCTCTCTCTCTCTCTCTCTCTCTCTCTCTCTCTCTCTCTCTCTCTCTCTCTCTCTCTCTCTCTCTCTCTCTCTCTCATGCGCACACACACACACACACACACGCGCACGCACGCACAGGGATCTTTTCATCAGACCTATTAGATGGACCGGTAAGTCGTGAAGGAGTAAGGAGAACCTGGTGTAATATTATATATATGTCTTGTTTGTTATGCCTCCATTATCACACTAGCCATGTTCTAATTCTTTTTTTTTCTCCCCAGGTAAGTCACTGTTCCCCTCTTATGTACCTTACCTGCCGGTCAGCCCATTGCATACCTGATTGTAAGTACCTACGGTTAAAATCCAATCAGTTTATCTTTTACATATACTTTATGACTATTTCCTTTATGCCATGTGTGTGTGTGTGTGTGTGTGTGTGTGTGTGTGTGTGTGTGTGTGTGTGTGTGTGTGTGTGTGTGTGTGTGTGTGTGTGTGTGTGTGTGTGTGTGTGTGTGTGTGTGTGTGTGTGTGTGTGTGTGTGTGTGTGTGTGTGTGTGTGTGTGTGTGTGTGTGTGTGTGTGTGCAAAATATGCCTAAATATTTTGTCAACCTTCTGCAACCTCTTCGAAACAAAAAGCCACGAAATCCAAAGATTATAAAAATCACTACCATCATCATCATCATCATCACTATATTTAGTCTATCATTACATATACCTCGTTCAAATGTTTATATTCGGTTCTTTATCATGCATCTAGAAACTGAAAACTAGAAGTTAGAGAGAGTAATTACAGGTAGATACAGGAAACTAATAACTATACATGTAAACGAAGTCAAGACTAAAAAAAAAAAAAGATAACTTACATGCAGAATAATAAGTCACACAGATTTATCCTCACTGTATTGGGTACGAGTGTGAAATATACGAGAGGGCAAACTAACTTTCACGTCTTATCTTGAGGAAAAATAGAATTCACTCCATTTACGTCCTTTGGAAAGAGGTAGTGTTCAGTTGTGCGCTTGTCGATGAGTCAGACTGTTGGGATGTCATTGATCTCAGCGACTTTGTCCCCTCGCACGTTTAATGGAGCTTTTATTGTAACTCCGGAAAACAAGTGTTGTCTTGGGTGTTGAAAACGAGGGAGAAGGTTGAAGCACATCATCTGTCTGCATGTGTTTGTGTAGGGGGGGTATGTGTATGGGTGTGGGTTTGTGCACGAGCCTTTTTTTAAGTCTTATTGTTTGGCGGTGTGTCTCAGTAAGTCTCAGTGTCTGTATCTCTTGGTCTCGTTCTCTCTGATTCGCTGTCTGTTTGTCTGCCTGTCTGTTAGGTTAGGTATATAACATTAAAATCTGACCCTGTGAACGTATACTGCTAGGACTGAAGCAAGCAAACCAACTTGACTGTCTCGCTAGAAGAACTGATCGATAGTATGTGTTACAGAGTGCTTAACCTCCAGCTTGTCCTTCAGTTCCTCAAAAACTCAATTTCTGCATCTGTCAACTCAACACAGTCTTCTAAATATATATTTCCTGTTCTTCATAACACTTAGCTATCTTCTTCCATTATTGCCCTATCCTTTAGTCAAAATCTGAACTGGGAACTTCATATCCCATCTGCTAAATCATCTTCCTCGAGGTTAGTCGTTCAGTATCGTCTCAGGCAGTTTTTTTCCCTCTCATAGATCACAGATGCTATCCATATACAAGTCCGGCCTTGTACGGATTATGCATCTCATGTGTAGGGGCCTCCACATACTCACAGCCTTTTTGGACAAAGTAGTGTCAAAGGCTCTTCGTCTAATCAACTCCTCTCCTCTTACTGGCTGCCTTTTACTGCTTACATTCCGCCGCAATATTGTCTCTATAGTAATCCTGAGTGCCCTTCTGAACCTGCTATATGCATGCCTCCACCCCTTCCGCAGACCCAGCGCACAGGACTTCACTCTAGCTAATACACATGCTATTCAAATCCTTTATGCAACAGTAGCCAATATCGTCATTTCTTTTTCGCTTGTAAACTCTGGAACAGTCTCTCCTTGTCTGTATTTCCTCTTGCCTACGACTTGAACTCATTCAAGAGGAGGGTATCAAAACATCTCTCCAACTGAAAATTACTAACTCTCTTTTATGGCCACTCAGTCTGTATGCTGTGCTGGAACAGCGCTTAGTGGACTTTTTTTTGTTGTTTGTCTATTTTACCTTTGAGCTACTTCAGTTACTGTAAAGAAAATCATATAAAGGAAGCTGAAGGACGTCGGGAAAAGCCTTTATCCTACACTGTACTAGTAATGGTTGAAAATATTGATGAGGATGAGGATGAGGATGATGATGATGATTATGATGATGATGAAAATGACCAAGACACGAGACCTTTTTTTCTCAAGTATAACCTGGGGTGTGTACCGACATACTTTAATCTCAACACCATGTTATATAATCCTCATCAGAGGAATTCATTGGCGGTGATTGAGTGGAAAGTGATCAGTTGTTTGGCTTCCGAACAGTTAATTTCCTCTCCCATCCATTAAATAGAATATCATAACAAATGGAAGCTGCTTCCTTCCACGCAGCACGTTGAACAAGAAAACACGGTATTTTTTTTTTTTTTTTACAACTAAGGAGACAGTTCAAGGGCGTAAAGAAAAATATTAAAAAAAAGACCGCTACTAACTGCTCCTGAATAGAGGTCAAAGGAGTGACCAAAAAGAGAGGTCAATTTCGGGAGGAGAGGTGTCCTGATACCCTTCTCTTGAAAGGGTTCAATTCGTAGGCAGGAGGAAATACAGATGAAGGAAGTTTGTTCCAGAGTTTACCAGCGTGAGGGATGAAAGAGTGAAGATGCTGGTTGACTCTTGCATAAGGGGTTTGGACAGTATAGGGATGAGCATGAGTAGAAAGTCGTGTGCAGCGGGGCCGTGGGAGGGGAGGAGGCATGCAGTTAGCAAGTTAAGAAGATAGAAAGAGAGGCAACATGGCGGCGGAATTTAAGTGGTAGATGACTATCAGTATGAGGAAGAGAGCTGATGAGACGAAGAGCCTTTGACTCCACTCTGTCAAAGGAGAGCTGTGTGATTGGAGGCCCCCCACACATGAGATGCATACTCCATACGAGGGCGGACAAGGTCCCTGTAAATGGATAGCAACTGTGCGGGGGAGAAGAACTGGCGGAGGCGGTACAGAACGCCCAGCCTCGAGGAAGCTGATTTAGTAAGAGATGAGATATGAAGGTTCTAGTTGAGATTTTGAGTTAAGGATAGACCGAGGATGTCTGTGTTGAAGAAGGTGATAGCTGAGTGTTGTCGAAGAATAGGGGATAGTTGTTTGGAAGATTGTGTCGAGTGGATAGGTGGAGAAACTGTGTTTTTGAGGCGTTGAAGCACCAGGTTCCTCTTGCCCCAATCGGAAATAATAGCTAAGGCTAAGGTTTCTGTTGCCTCCAGCCTCGAATCGTTAAGTTCCTGTAGGGTGGGTCTTCTATTAAAAGAAGTTGAGTAATGCAAAGTGGAGTCATCGGCGTAAGAATGGATAGGACAATTCGTTTGGGAAAGAAGATCATCAATGAACAACAGAAAGAGAGTGGGAGATAGTACAGAACCCTGTGGGACACCACTGTTAATAGGTTTGGGGGAAGAACAGTGACCGTCTACCACAGCAGAAATAGAACGGTCAGAAAGGAAACTGGATAGAAAGGTACAGAGAGAAGGATAAAAACTGTAGGAGGGTAGTTTGGAAAGCAAAGATTTTGATTTTGATATGTCCAGCGCAATAGCAAAGATTTAGATATTATGTTGATTCTTAGAAAAATCAAAATAGCTCATTATGTAATTATTTAGACAATTATGTTTTGTTACGTTTGTAATCTTGTTCTATATAAACACAGCTGATATATTTTTCAAACTGATTGTGATTTTTGGGATTTGTCAGAGAGAGAGAGAGAGAGAGAGAGAGAGAGAGAGAGAGAGAGAGAGAGAGAGAGAGAGAGAGAGAGAGAGAGAGAGAGAGAGAGAGAGAGAGAGAGAGCGGGGGTTGGGGGGTCAGTCGAGTTTCCCCGTCACACGAACTTTTATGTAAATGTGAAATGCCACTTATTCATAACTGAGCTACCTCTATGTAATTTGGAACCAGAATTTCATGATGGAATGAGACAATGTAGGTATACCAGCCATCTACAAAAACCGCCGCAAGTCGACACTAATTAATTAATTAACTACACCGGAGCAGTGAGGAAAAGAAAAGGGCATGAAAACAAGATCGACTTACCCTACTGTACTTATAGGTGAGAAGAACCATGCAACCATCGAGGGTCCCGGAGTGCCTGAGTGCGTCACAGTGCATGTCATTTGAGTCCCCTAATAACATAGTGTACCAAGCGCCTTTCTATATGTGGCGCTTGGTACACTATGTTACTAAGTGCCTCATTTGTCCTCAGGTCTCAGGTGTCTCCGGGTCTGCAGTCTTCTGAAAGCACTCGGGCGCGCCAAACACACCGACAACTGATAACATACTGACAGACCCCGGACAAACAGTCTGCCGAAAAGCATTCTTGTTTCTGTCCCGCTGTCATATTCTTTTATTTTGGGGTCTTTCTTCTTTGTAGGTTTTCCTTGTGGCTTTTTTTTTCTTTATGATCATGTTAAGCTACATTATTTTTTTTTCTAAACAAGCTGTTTGTACTAATCTTTATAGGTTTTACCTATTTTATTCCAGTGCCCATCTCTCTCTCTCTCTCTCTCTCTCTCTCTCTCTCTCTCTCTCTCTCTCTCTCTCTCTCTCTCTCTCTCTCTCTCTCTCTCTCTCTCTCTCTCTCTCTCTCTCCTCTCTCTCTCTCTCTCTCTCTCTCTCTCTCTCTCTCTCTCTCTCTCTCTCTCTCTCTCTCTCTCTCTCTCTCTCTCTCTCTCTCTCTCTCTCTCTCTCTCTCTCTCTCTCTCTCTCTCTCTCTCTCTCTCTCTCTCTCTCTCTCTCTCTCTAAGAAAAAAAGACAAAAAAATACCAGGTAACTACCGACCCATTAGTCTAACCTCAATTGTAGGTAAGCTACTTTAGAGCATAATTAGAGACAAAATTGTGAGTTACCTTGAAAGCCACTCATTGATTGGGGACTCACAACTTGGCTTCCGAAACAAAAGATCCTGCCTATCAAACCTATTAACCTTTTATAACGACCTCTTCACTGTTTATGACGTAACCAAATCACTGGACGTAGTCTATCTTGATTTCCAGAAAGCGTTTGATAAAGCCCCGCATCATAAATTACTTTACAAATTAAAGCAAATAGGTATTGACGGTCAAGTAAACCAATGGATCGCGAATTGGTTGAGCAACAGACAACAAAGAGTAGTGATTGACGGATTTAACTCAGAGTGGGCGCCTGTCACTAGTGGCGTCCCTCAGGGCTCGGTCCTTGGCCCAGTGCTCTTCATTATTTACATCAACGACGTGGATGTTGGACTCAATAATCGCATTAGTAAATTTGCAGACGACACAAAGATTGGTAACTCGGTTCTCACTGACGAAGACAGGCAAAGCCTCCAAGAGGATTTGCACAAAATTTCAGCTTGGTCGGATAGATGGGAGATGCCCTTTAACGTAGACAAGTGCCAGGTCCTTCAAGTTGGAACGAGGAATAAGAAGTTCGAATACGAGATGCGCGGCGTTAAACTCAAAAGCGTTCAATGCGTCAAAGACTTGGGGGTCAAAATCGCGTCAAACCTCAAATTCTCACATCAATGCATCGATGCAGCAAATAAAGCGAACAGAATGTTGGGCTTCATTAAAAGAAACTTTGTATTCAAGAATAAAGATGTAATACTCCCGCACTACAACAGTTTAGTCAGACCCCACTTGGAATATGCGGTACAGTTTTGGTCTCCCCACCATGCAAAGGATATTGCTAAATTAGAAGGTGTTCAGCGTCGGGCAACGAAAATGATCCCTTCCTTGCGCAACAAATCCTACGAAGAAAGGCTTTCTACCCTTAACATGTTCTCTCTTGAGAAACGTCGCCTCCGAGGAAACTGATCGAATGTTTTAAAATACTTAATGGTTTCACGAATGTAGACAGATCAACATTGTTTATGATCGATGACACTTTGCGCACGAGGAACAATGGCGTAAAACTCAGATGTAGACAAGTAAATTCAGACTGCACCAAATTTTTCTTCACCAACGTTGTAGTGCGAGAATGGAATAAGCTTCCACCATCAGTAGTCCAGTGTAACACGATTGACTCCTTCAAAAATAAGCTCGACCGTCACTTCCTTCAACTAAATATCAACTAGAGTAGAAATGCAACGTTTTGGAGTCTTCTGATTAATGTAAAATCACTTAGGTTTAAGGACAGACCACCAAGTCTGGACCATGGGGTCTGTGTGGTCTGATTTTCTATGTAACCATCTATGTAAATCTCTCTAAGAAAAAAAGACAAAAAAATACCAGGTAACTACCGACCCATTAGTCTAACCTCAATTGTAGGTAAGCTACTTTAGAGCATAATTAGAGACAAAATTGTGAGTTACCTCGAAAGCCACTGATTCATTGGGGATTCACAACATGGCTTCCGTAACAAAAGATCCTGCCTATCAAAAGTATTGATCTTTTATAACGACCTCTTCTCAGTTTATGACGTAACCAAATCATTGAACATAGTCTATCTTGATTTCCAGTAAGCGTTTGATAAAGTCCCACATCATCAATTATTTTATAAATTAAAGCAAATAGGTATTGACGGTCAACTAAAACAATGCATCGCGAATTGGTTGAGCAACAGACAACAAAGAATGGTGATTGACGGACTTAACTCAGAGTGGGCACCGGTCACTAGTGGCGTCCCTCAGGGCTCGGTTCTTGGCCCAGTGCTCTCCATTATTTATATCAACGATGTGGATGTTGGACTCACTAATCGCATTAGTAAATTTGCAGACGAGACAAAGATTGGTAATTCGGTTCTCACTGACGAAGACAGACAAAGCCTCCAAGACGATTTGCACAAAATTTCAGCTTGGTAGGATAGATGGGAGATGCACTTTAACGTAGACAAGTTCCAGGTTCTTCAAGTTGGAACAAGAAATAAGAAGTTCAATTACGAAATGCGCGGCGTTAAACTCACAAGCGTTCAATGCGTTAAGGACCCGTGGGTCAAAATCGCGTCAAACCTCAAATTCTCACATCAATGCATCGATGCAGCAAATAAAGCGAACAGAATGTTGGTCTTCATTAAAAGAAACTTTTTATTCAAGAATAAAGATGTAATACTTCCGCTCTACAATAGTTTAGTCAGACCCCACTTGGAATATACGGTGCAGTTTTGGTCTCCCCACCATGCAAAGGACTTTGCTAAATTAGGTGTTCAGCGTCGGGCAACAAGAATTATCCTTTCCTTGCACAAAAAATCCTACGAAGAAAAGCTTTCCAACCTTAACATGTTCTCTCTTGAGAAACGTCGCCTCCGAGGAAATCTGATCGAATGTTTTAAAATACTTAATGGTTTCACGAATGTAGACAGAACAAAATTGTTTATGATCGATGACATTTTGGGAACGAGGAACAATGGCATAAAACTCAAATGATATTGCTAAATTAGAAGGTGTTCAGCGTCTATATATATATATATATATATATATATATAAATCCTACGAAGAAAGGCTTTCTACCCTTAACATGTTCTCTCTTGAGAAACGTCGCCTCCGAGGAAAACTGATCGAATGTTTTAAAATACTTAATGGTTTCACGAATGTAGACAGATCAACATTGTTTATGATCGATGACACTTTGCGCACGAGGAACAATGGCGTAAAACTCAGATGTAGACAAGTAAATTCAGACTGCACCAAATTTTTCTTCACCAACGTTGTAGTGCGAGAATGGAATAAGCTCCCATCGTCAGTGGTCCAGTGTAACACGATTGACTCCTTTAAAAACAAGCGCGACCGTCACTTCCTTGAACTTAATATTAACTAGAGTAGAAAAGCAACGTTTTGGAGCCATCTGATTAATGTACAATCACTTAGGTTTAGGGACAGACCACCTAGTCTGGACCATGGGTTCTTTGTGGTCTGATTTTCTATGTAATTCTATGTAATTATCTCTCTCTCTCTCTCTCTCTCTCTCTCTCTCTCTCTCTCTCTCTCTCTCTCTCTCTCTCTCTCTCTCTCTCTCTCTCTCTCTCTCTCTCTCTCTCTCTCTCTCTCTCTCTCTCTCTCTCTCTCTCTCTCTCTCTCTCTCTCTCTCTCTCTCTCTCTCTCTCTCTCTCTCTCTCTCTCTCTCTCTCTCTCTCTCTCTCTCTCTCTCTCTCTCTCTCTCTCTCTCTCTCTCTCTCTCTCTCTCTCTCTCTCTCTCTATGCGTATACATGCATTGATATATATATATATATATATATATATATATATATATATATATATATATATATATATATATATATATATATATATATATATATATATATATATATATATATATATATATATATATATATATATATATATATATATATATATATATATATATATATATATATATATATATATATATATATATATATATATATATATATATATATATATATATATATATATATATATATATATATATATATATATATATATATATATATATATTATTTTTTTTTTAACAAGGAAGGCAGCTCAAGGCACAAAAACAATAATAAGCCCTTCTCGCTGCTCTAAAGAAATGAAAGGTATTCGGAAGATCTGTGCAGGAGGAATGTCCTAATCTCCTCCTCTTGAAAGGTTCAAGTCGTAGGCAGGAAAATACAGATGAAGGAGGTGTTCGAGTTTTACCACCGTGAGGGATGAAAGAGTAGAATGCTGGTTAACTCTTGCATAAGGAGTTTACGGTAGTATAGGGATGAGCATGGTAGAAAATCGGTGCAGCGGGGCCATGAGGAGGAGGCATGCAGTGCAAGTTCAGAAGAGCAGTCAAAGGTCTGGAAATATCGATTAGAGATTCTCTTTTTTCTTTTTTAACAAAGAGAGGCAACTCAAGGGCACAAAGGAAACAATAATAAAAAAAAGCCCGCTACTCATGCTCCTAAAAGAAACAAAAGGGTGGCCAGAAAGGAAGATCCAAATACGGAGGAGAAATTGTCCTGATACCTCCTCTTGAAGAAAGTTCAAAGTCGTAGGCAGGAGGAAATACAGATGAAGGAAGATTGTTCCAGAGTTTACGTGAGGGATGAAAGAGTGGTGCTGGTGCAAGAGACACCAGCAATTGCTTAAGGAGTTTTGGTCAGTATTTAAGAGGGATGTTATGAGTAGAAAGTCGAGTGCAGCAGGGCCGCGGGAGGGAAGCATGCAGTTAGCAAGTTCAGAAAACGATCAAGTGGAAATCGATGAAGATGAAGAGACAACATTGCGGCGGCATTTAAGAGGTGAAGACTATCAGTATGAGGAGGAGGCTGATGAGACGGTAGCTTAGCCTCCTCTGTCAGAAAAGAGGCTGTGAGTGGAGCCCCACACATGGATACATACTCCATACGAGGGCGGACAAGGCTCCTGTATGTGGACAGCAACTGTGCAGGGAAGAACTGGCGGAACGGTACAGAACGCCCAGCCTCGTGGGCTGATTTAGTAAGAGATGAGATGTAAGTTTCCAGTTGAGATTTGAGTTAAAATGGACGAGATGTTTAATGTTGAAGGTGATAGCTGGGTGTTGTCAAAATGAGGATAGTTGTTTGGAAAGATTGTGTCAGTGGATAAATTGGAGAAACTTTATGTTTTTGATGCGTTGAAGACACCAGGTTCTTCTTGCCCCAATAGAAAATAATAGTAGGTCACTGAGCTAGCGTTCGCAGCCTCCAGCCGCGAAGTCGTTAAGGATTTACCTGAAGACTATCAGTATGAGGAGGAGAAGCGATGGTTCGAAGAGCCTTAGCCTCCACTCTGTCCAGAAGAGCTGTGTGAGTGGAGCCCCCCCACACATGAGATGCATACTCCATACGAGGGGCGGACCAGGGCTCTGTATGGACAGCAACTGTGCGGGGAAGAATTTAGCGGAGACAGTACAGAACATAGCCTCGTGGAAGCTGATTTATTAAGAGATGAGATATAAGTTTCCAGTTGAGATTTTGGAGTTGAGATAGACGGATGTTTAATGTTGAGGAAGGTGATAGCTGGGTGTTGTCAAGAATGATTGTTTGGAAGATTGTGTCGAGTGGATAGGTGGAGAACTGTGTTTTTGATGCGTTGAAGGACACCAGTTCTTCTTTAATAGAGGAAATAATGGCGGGTCTGAGGCTAAGCGGATTGCAGCCTCCATGTAGTCGTTAAAGTTCCTGAAGGTGGGTCTTCTATTAAAAGAAGTTGAGTAATGCAGAGTGGAATCATCGGCGTAGGAATGGATAGGACAGTTCGTTTTAGAAAGAAGATCATCAATAAACAACAGAAAAAGAGTGGGAGATAGGACAGAACCCTGTGGGACACAACTGTTAATAGATTTAGGGGACGAACAGTGACCGTCTACCGGCAAAAATAGAACAGTCAGAAAGGAAACTGGAGATAAAGGTACAGAGAGAAGGATAGAAACCGTAGGAGGGTAGTTTAGAAAGCAAAGATTTGTGCCAGACCCTATCAAAAGCTTTTGATATGTCCAGCGCAATAGCAAAAGTTTCACCGAAACGGCTAAGAGAGGATGACCAAGAGTCAGTTAAGAAGGCTAGGAGATCACCAGTAGAACGCCCCTTGC